>NC_057799.1:608190576-608490576 GCF_018294505.1 Triticum aestivum
GGTGGTTGAACAGTAGCCGGTGGAGTAGCACGCGGTGGAGGCTGGATGAACAGGAGCCCGTGGAGGCTGGAGGAGGTCGACGATAGCCCATGGAGGCTGGAGGAGGTCGACGGTGGAGATGAACAGTATCCCGTGGAGTCCCGTTTTGCGGTACGCCACACCCCTCCCGATGAATAGGACCCCCGTTTCGACCGTAGGAGGTCCGTTTCGTCCGTTTTGCGGTACGCCACACCCCTCCCGATCAACAGGACCCCCGTTTCGACCGTAGGAGGTCCGTTTCCTCCGTTTTGCGGTACGCCACACCCCTCCCGTTCAACAGGACCCTGTTCCGAACGTAGGAGGTCTATTTTTTTCGTTGTGCGGTACGCCAGGCCTCGTTTCCATCGCCTGCTCCGTCCAAGCCCTCCCGATGAACACGACCACGCATTCCGTTCCGACCCAGCCGGTTGGCTCCCACGCGTTCTGTTGCCTCCCGATGAACACGACGCATCCCATTGCCTCCCCATGAACACGACGCATTCCGTTGCCTCCCCATGAACACGACGACGACGCTGTTTCTCCGTTCCGACCCAGCCATGTCAACCAGCCCTCGTCGTACGTATGCGCGAGTAGGCGTTCGAGACCCCGCCCGTATGTACACATACGTGGCCGTATTTTCTTTCTTGCACCCTGGCCGTTTTACGTACGTGTACATGCTACGTGCGCGCCTCTACTACGACACGAGCGCGCCTCTACATCCACCAGTATATATGTACGTACACGTTCGCGACCAGAATGACAATGCTACGTACGCTTCGACCAGGTGGGTCCCGACTGTCAGGCACTTCCTTGCGTGCGAAGATGTAGCTGGTGGGTCCCAGGAGTCAGGGGGCGAATTGTTTTTTTGCCCGGACGCACTTCCTTGCATGCGAAGGTGTAGATGGTGGGTCCCAGCAGTCAGGGGGGAAACTTTTTTTCGCGAAATACGGTGGCCCGTCCGGTGGGTCCCCACTGTCAGGTGGAGGAATAATTATTTTGCGCATAATAAGGAGGCACTTCCTTGCTGCGGCCGTGGACCCAGCTGTCAGCGTCTGCACGCACAGTACTCTTCCGATGGAAGTCGGTCGTTGACCACATTGACCATGCCACGCCGAGAGCACCACGGCGGTGGACGACGGCGTGGCCTAGGAAGGGGACGACACGGAGGCAGGGAAGACTAGAATGGCAGTTGTTTCCCACGCGGAGGGGAGTACGACTGTACGAGGGTTTACTGGTTCTTCTGCAGTCGCCGGAGAATAACAGCTGGTGTGGGTGAGTAGAGGGATGGCTAGGCCAGCGATGGGAGTACGGTGGGGCGGTGAGGCTTATGCGGCAGCACAGCTGGCCGCGGGGAGGAGGGAGCACGCAGTCCCGCTGGCGCTTGTTTGAGCGGCTGGAGCAGGAAGAGCAGAGATTGAAGAAGCACGACGGCCGTTGGATGGACATCCAACAGTCAGTGCTTGTGCATCAACCTTTTTTTAGGAAAGCCTCAAATCTGTGGAAAACAGCATACATCCCATCTGCCATTATTTCTAACAATTTACAGCCCATTTGCTAATTCTTAAGGTTTTTTGGAGCCCATATTCTTTTTGTTAGCATTACAGCCCATATTGTGGCCACGGTTAAAAAATTATACGAAATTTTTCATATTTCGGTGCGGTCCGAACTGTTTTTAATCCCGAAATTTTGACTCACATTCAAACTGATTTTAAAAATAAATGTATATCAATATAAAATCCAACAAATTCTCCACGCATAAAAATTAATGTAATTTAAAATCTTGAAACGAACAAAAAAGATATTTGAAACTAATTGCCGGTTTGATGTGTTTTAAAAATGTACAGCCCATTTCTCATTACTGATGGGCCATTTTCTCAGCCAGCCGAATGAAAGCTCTCTTCGTCTTGAAAGATTTGCAGCCCAACAGGCCTGACAAAGAGACTTACTTGGCAAATCACAAAAAACTGGGTTGTGGCCGTGGACCCAGCTGTCAGCCTCTCCACGTACAGTACTCTTCCGATGGAAGTCGTTCCTTGACCACATTGACCACGCCGCGCGGAGAGCACCACGGCGGTGGACGACGGCGAGGCCTAGGAAGGGGACGACGCGGAGCTGGGGAAGACGCAGCAGTGGAAGCCCGCGCGGAGAAGAGTACGAGGGTTCGCTGGTTCGGCTGCGGTGTGAGGCTGCCGTCGCCGCAGGGCCTGGCCAGCGGTGGGAATAGTAGGGGGCGGTGAGGCCTCTGCGGCAGCACGGCCGGCCACGGGAGGCAGGAGCATGCGGCACGACCGGCGCTGCTTTGGGCGGCTGGAGCAAGAAGACCAGAGGTTGAAGAAGCACTACGGCCGTTGGATGGACATCGTACGGTCACTGGAGCTAGAATCGTTCATATTGACTAAGTTGACAAAGCCCTTCGTCCCTGTCAACTTAGTAGGCCCACAAGTCAGCCTCCCACCAAGGTGGGTCCCAGCTAGCCGGGGGAGTATTCATTTTTTTGTGCGTAATAAGGAGGCACTTCCGGTGGGTCCGAGCTGACAGCAGGGGGAACATTTTTTTTGCAAAATACGGTGGCCCGTCCGGTGGGTCCCAGCAGTCAGGGGGAAATGATTTTTTTCTCAAAATACTGGTGGCCCATCCGGTGGGTCCCCGCTGTCAGGTGGAGGAATAATTATTTTGCGCGTAATAAGGAGGCACTTCCTTGCGGCCACCGTGGACCCAGCTGTCAGCCTCTCCACGTACAGTACTCTTCCGAGGGAAGTCGGTCATTGACCACGTTGACCACGCCGCACCGAGAGCACCTGGGCGGTGGACGACGGCGAGGCCTAGGAAGGGGACGACGCGGAGCCGGGGAAGACACAGCAGTGGAAGCCCGCGCGAAGAGGAGTACGAGGGTTCACTGGTTCGGCTGCGGTGTGAGGCTGCCGTCGTCGCAGAATAACAGGGGTGGGTGAGTGGAGGGATGGCCTGGCCAGCAGTGGGAGTAGTATGGGGGCGGTGAGGCCTCCGCGGCAGCACAGCCGGCCACGGGAGGCAGGAGCAGGCGGCACGACCGGCGCTGCTTTGGGCGGGTGGACCAAGAAGACCAGAGGTTGAAGAAGCACTACGGCCGTTGGATGGACATCGTACGGTCACTGAAGCTAGAATCGTTTATATTGACTAAGTTGACAGAGCCCTTGGTACGCTACAACTTAGTAGGCCCACAGGTCAGCCTCCGAAACGGTGCGCCCCAGATGTCAGGGGGAGGAATCATTTTTTGGGCGGCCGAAGCTAAGAATATTCGAGATTGAAGAAGAAGCACGACATCCGTCGGATAGACATCCAACGGCCACTGCTGCTAGAACCGTGTGTTGACTATAATAAGTTGACAAAGCCTTGCATACGCGTCAACTTATTTTTTTAGGGGACGCGTCACTTAGTAGGCCCACAAGTGTGTGGCAGAGAACTTATAGCCCATTTGCGTTTTGTAAGAATATACAACCCATTTTTGAATTCTAATGGAATTTACAACAGCCCATTTACAGTTTGTTAAAAGTACAGCCCATTTTCTAGCTAGGACAACGATTAATAATTTCAACCAACCGTTGAAGACAGAATTCAATAAAATTTCCCACATTTTGATGGGATCCGAAATATTTTTATCCCAAAATTTCTAGACAGATTAAATATAAATTTGTATTACGTAAAAATCCAACGAAACATTGCGCGCGCAACAATGAAAATTTAAGATTTTCAAAATCCATAAATAATATTTTATAAACTAATTTCGTGTTTGGTGCATTTTTTTTTAGTTACTGCCCAGTTTTTATAATTACATCCCATTTATTATTTTTTAAAGCCCATTTTCCTGTTAAGCCTAATGCATCCCTCCTAGGAAAGATTTGCAGCCCAGCGGGGCGGAGAATAACAAGTTGACCATGCCTGGGTATTCCTCAAAAAGACGTATAGTTGGGCTAGCCATTTCATCTTGAAAAAATTAGTATCTAGGCTGGATATCTGGCCTGGGCTAGACGGGCCATAGCCCGCCCAGTTAATACCCTGCTCTCCTCGGAACAACAACGAAATCATCGCCAAGAAAAACTCTGCAGTGCTCACGCCTCAAAAACACAAATACTGCTCGAGCTGCTTGGTCCCAACTGTCGGCCGCACCTTGTGCAATTCTCTCGTTTATATTGACTACATAGGTTGACAATGGTGTGGGACCGTGATGTCAGGAAACCAGGAGAAAGCAAAAAAAATATAGTTGTACATAATAAGGAGGCACTTGCGTACGTACGGCTATGGCCCTAGTGGGTCCCTAGTGTCATCCAGTCAAAATAAAGTCATTACCTGAATCCTCATGTTCGTTGACGATGTTAACAATGCTCGGCGCCACGGCGAGCGCAACAACTCGAAGGACAACGGAGAGGGCCTCGCGGGCCCTACGGATGGTCTGATACAGCGCCCGCTGCTCATTCAGGAAGCCAGGATCACCGGACACCTATGAGCATCTTCGAGAAACTGAGACGGCATGAAACGGTAAGGCCGAGCTTGGGAGCTCTGGTTTATTTCAAACCTGTATTAACATACAAGTGTAATTTACTCGTCATCGGAAACAACGCGTAAAATACAGGCGTAATGAAACCGAGGGCCCGAGGTCTGTAAGTAAAACTGGCGGGTTACGCGTGTAATTTGAGAGACCAGTGTATATTTTACGAGCACTGCTATATGGACGACATTACTAGACGATACATGCACGACGTGCGTATCATGCCATCCATGGGCAAGGCTGAAACAGTAGCTAACGGCTGGATTAGCAATCGTCCGAGTGTCGTTCAGCGTTTTTATCGTGTGTGAAGTACTTACGATATTTTACTAGTCGAAATCGACCAACCAAGCGCCTTCGCCCGAGACCATCTGCTTTAATTTACAAGCGTCAGTTTTACAAGCGGTTTTGGTTGGAAAACGACGATCCAATCACGACCTAATATCATGAGTTGGTCGGAAGATCATATGGTTTCACGTCTAACCTACCCGACCTGTCGTATAGGCTATGAATGAAACATCAGACGATGAACTTCTTAAGCACGGAAACAACAGAAGAGGATGATCTTCTTAACAAGCAAATCACTGGCATTAGATCGACATGCAAAACAATACGAAGCATTATTCTCAGGAGGCACGGTGAACAGCTCGTGATGCCGCATGCCACAACATTCCAAGCTCAACCTTGCAATCAAACACAAGGCCTGGCATTACATAGACAATATTCAGAACAAACTCTTAACACAAGAATATCTCAGCAGAGTAACTATTTACTTCTAAACTGAACACAGGAATAGGAAAAAACACACGACGCTGCTCACAGCAAGGGCGTCCCACTCAAAAATATCAAATGCATGTCTTCTGGCTAACATCAATGAGCAAATTTTGACAAGGTTTTCCAATTCAATATATTAAACTAACGTCTTCTTGCTAACATCAATGATTAAACTTTGACAAGCTTTTCCCATTCAAAATATGTAATGCCTATGATCGTGGAGTCCTGTCGTAGCTTCTTGTACTTGTTTGAGCACTTTTTGCCCAGGGCACTCCACGTGTTGTTAAATTGCGAATGGTCTCTGCAGACTAGTCATGTCCCCGGTGTCTAATAATACTCTGTAAAGCTTCTTGGTCATTCCTTCTGTAATGTAGCGCAAACAGTGACTGCTTCTTTCTGCAAAGTGGAATGACCAACTGGGCCCAGTAATGCAGCAGTTTGCCTTGGACACATTGGCTCCTTTTGTGCAGTTCAACTAAAATCAAAGTCGGAATAAAACCGAGCTTTAATTTTGATATCCCTGTAAGCAACAATAGGTATAAGGGAAACAATTACTGAGAAATAACGGTTGATGACTTGTACTCCCAGAAGAAAAGCATCTAATCTACTTTATCTTAATGGGAAACAAAGCAGGAGAGTAGCAATTCTCCATCAGTGTGATTCATTCATATTGACTGAGACATTATCTTAACAATGCCTTGTTTCAACATGTATAAAGAACGACAAAGCAGAAAAGTACCATTCCTAAAGAAATGCAACTGATTCATTTTAACAGAGACATTATCTTAACAATACCTTGGTTAAACATGTAGAAAGAACTACAAAGCAGGATAGTACCATTCCTAACAAGTGTTGCAGTTTTGAACTAAGATTTTGTAGTTAATTAATTCTGAGAGTGGCATTGCTTAATTTTACCAGCGGCATTAGATTAACGAAAAGCATAAACAGTTCCAGGGGAGAGTGGGCGCAACAACAGTATGTGCTTCCATCTACTTATAAAGGGGGTGATGCAGAGTTTGTTGTAACAAAGCAACAAGCATCATGTCTGGGTTGGTCCCATTTTTGTTCACTACTTAATGGGAAAAGACAGAAATACAATAGCTTCAATTCAACATTTATTTAAAACACTACCAATACAAGTAGCACAACATCTCAAAGCACACTGCACAATCATGTGGATGAAGGACTGTACTGACCTTTCATGAGACCGACAAAGGTAAAATACGAATCTTGATCTCCTTTTGTGCAGTTCCACAAAAATTAAGCAAAGTCACCGGTGTGACATTCAAGTTGAACTGCACAAAACACTCTTAAAACATAAGTGTTTCAAGTAGCGAAGCAAAATGTCACAATAGCAACAAGTTGAATCGATAGCCCTGTTCTAACAGAGGCAAAAAATGAAACAATTACTTGCCGATAAAGGAGGATGAAACAAACGGTGACAGAAAGAAGCATCTAACTTATCTTGGATGGAAAACAAAGTAGGACAGTAGCATTTCTAAAACGGTTGCATTGATTCCTATTAACAGAGACATTCTCTTGAAACAACATTCGTTAAAAAATGTAATTTACTTTTAACAGTGGCATTGCTTCAATTTTCCAGCGGCATTCTTAGATTAACAACAGCAAAATAGCTGTATGGGACATGTCAGCACCATGTGCGTCCACACGTATAAATGGGTGATGCAGAGTATGTAGCCAAGCAGCATATATGCGCTCGTCCCATATTTGTTCTCTTTGAACCTTCTTCCTATGTGAGGGCAGCAAATCTAGTCCTGCACAAACTACCGGACCCCCCCAGTTTCTTTCCCTTTTCAACAAAGAGATCGGTTCCTTAAAGATGTGTGTACTGGGTTACCCCCTTTTTCCCTTTTCGACCTAAAAAGTGGCTGGATAGCCAGTCTATACTACTTTCCGCCCCTCCTTTCCTCATTGAACCATGTCCTAGATTCTTGCTCCAGCCCACCGCACCCTTCTTTCCTCTTTGAACCAAGACCTAGATTCGACTACAGATCGAAAAAGACCCACATGCAGCTAGAGCAACGACGGTTTCAAAGAAACTTATACCTTAGGGTCGTCGGGATGTGGCAAGGCGTGCGGCGGGAGGCCGGATCTGCCCACACTACATACGGCAGCGAGGAAGAAGGGGTCGGCGGCCCTCCCGCACAGGCGCTGGGTGAAAGAGAACAGCGCAGCCGGCAGTGGATTGCCTCCCTCGCCGAAGGCGATAGAGTGAACGCTGCACCTCCTCCCCTTCCCGGTGCGACGGGATACGGACGCCTCCTTCACCAGCTGTGAGGGGGGAGAGAGAGACAAGAGGCCAACACAGTCTTGTTTAGATCTGGTGAAGAGAGGGTGAGAGACTGTGAATATAGAAAACCCTAGCAAATGAACGCTGAGCCTCCAGCGTGTAACATATATGTAGTGCGGCGAGCATGTGGAGAGTGCAAACCCTAGCGAACAAGCGCTGAGGCTCCCGCTTATATATATACTACTGTAGTACGGACTGAGCTCCGGTGCCTTCACTGCACCTGCTTTTGGCTGTATGACAGGTGAGCCAGCCACATTTTGGGCCCACCTGTCATAAATCCAAAGGCAGGTGCACTAAGTCAATGAAGTTGCGTCCATATAGTACTCTCGTGTATACGACTAATATATAGTGGAGTGGTTTTCTTATTCTCTCCATAACAATCGTTTTAAATTGTGTAAGTACGAAACGAAACTCTTTATTTAATGTACAGTGAAGAAAACTAGTACTACTTCCGATGAACTAACGATCCACGCCCACGCGTCCTGGTCGCACTTCCTGTCCTTCACGTGTGGTACACTACCCTCCCTTAAGTGAACAACCACACATGCGCCAAATTATCGGAAACGTGTGAGAGTGTGTACAAATAAAGAATTTTAATTTCAGTTATCCGAAAGGTTTGAGAGTATTACAAAGTTTGACTTCAGTCAAATCTAATATGCGGAGTCAATAAAAATGGAGGGCTACTACGTCCATCTGGGTGTTTAGTCCACACCATTTTTTTAATCAAAGTTAATAGCTGGACAAATAAAATTACAGGGGAGCTAGAGACAAAGTTGTGAGAAGGCTTAGAAATCAATACAAAACTTATGCTCTTAGTACGAACGCCGATCCTTCTTCGAGGAAACATTTGGTTCATAGCCAATTGTGTGATAAAATTGCACCAACGTGAAAGACGACTGCGTCTCCAACGCAACCAAGGTGAACTGACGAAGGATATCATCTTTGTGCGTAACAAGCAAAGAGCACTGATGGAAGACAGGTTGTTTTTCATTGAAAATCGATCAGCTTCACCAGCCGACGCAACCATGAGGCGCAACCATGAGCATCGATAGGTCATCGTGGTGATGCATCATCCATTTGGCATCAAGTTTGGGTGAGGCACCTATGAAGTTCGACAAATCCTCACTGTGGTCTGTTTCTTCACACTAATCAAGCTCGAGGAAGGAAGAACCATGTGGCAAAGGACAGTGAGGCGGAACAACAATGGCCATCCAATTTTGTGCGGTTCCACTAAAATTGAGTAAGACATGCCCGGGTATGGAGACACGCATCGCTGTTTCCAAAAATATAAAAAAGGGTTAGCAACGACATCTCAATTGTCAATAAGAATTAATGAAAAGTACACCAACAAACAGAAGCATCATAATTATCTTGATGGGAACTAAACCAGGATACCCGAGAAAAAAAGCATTTCTTCATTTAACCAGTGATAGTACTACCACCATATGGACAATGACCGCACAACCACCATGTACTTTTTGTCGAAACAACATGTATACCTCCACCGAGGCATAAATCAGGACAACTTTTCGAGTGGCATTTCCTCTATAATAGTACTAGTAGGTGATGTTGGACCAGCCGACGAACCCTAGCTACTATGCATGGGGAGCTGGGGAGTAGTCGAATAGAAGAAAACCCACACGCAGCGACCTGGGGAGCTGGACCAGTACAAGAAGTTATACCTCAGGTGGGCGAGATGTCGTTTAGCCGGGCGGGCGGGATCTGCCCACACGACGGCAGCGAACAAGGGCGCGGAGGATCTTCGTCCGGGCCAGCGCCGGCTCCGAGAGGACGGTGCGCATCAGCTTCCTCCGTCGCCGACGGCGACAACGTCAACACTGCACCTCCTCACCTCCCGCAGCGGACGGGATTCGGTCGGATCTGTGACCACCGGTGAGGAGAGAGATAGAGTGGACACTGTCATCTTGTTTTGATATGGAGAGGGTGAGAGAGCGAGACGCGAGAAACTCTATGAAACAAGAGGCTATAATGGAGTAAAAAAATCTCTCCATGGCAGTGGTTTTAAATTGAATATGCGCGTTCCCGGAAAAAAGAAACGAAAACTGGCGGACAATTTTTCTAACGTACCAAGAAAGAAAACTCGATCAAAAACACGCCCCCGCTTCCTGGTCGCGAGAGTCGTCGCGCACACACACATAGACATAGACATGCATGTCCGTGTTTACGTAAAATTCCATTTCCATCTCCATCTCCAATCATATTTGTCCAACTGGCACATTATTTACGTTGTTAATTATATACGCAGAAATATTAACGTACAACATCTCTTGTTTGCACACGTCCGGACCGCTGCCATGGCCGGTCCTGACCAACCCGAACCCTCTTCATCACCCGCGCGTGCCTCCCGCCCGAAACGGTCAGTGCCGCATTCATGCCCGGCCAGAGCGGACGCGACCTCTCACTGGCGCCGGCATTGAAGCGGCGCGCCGGCCGAGAGAGCGTCGCCCGCGCCGCTTCCGGGTGCACGCGGCTGCTCCGCGTTCAAAGGTTGCAATAGCCGGCTACAACATGCATGTAAAAAGTTCTTGGGAGTCCGTGCTACAGCTAGCTGTCCTCCCCCAACTCGTCAATCTCTTCCAGTAGTGCTAGTACTCCATGGCGCGATCCATCGACAAGCAGGCGGGAAAGTTATCGTATACTCAGTTTGTGGTGAGTGGCATGCCGAGCGACCGTGTGGGGTCGAGCCGTGGAGGAGGGTGAGACACGAACACGACAGACGTGATTTAAACGTTGGTTTTGCTCGATGGTGCAATCCAATGAAACGAAACGTTGGTTTCTCTCCGTTTCTATTTTTTCTCCGAAAAAACGGAAACTTTCCACTCCATTTTCATTCCTATTCCAAGGTTGCCCCGTTACAACATTCCATCAAATACAAAGGAAAACTAACACGCATGCTGATGCATCTCAATGATTCACAGATCATAGCCAATATTTACTTCACAACTAAAGAAAAAAGTTGTGAGAGCGTGTACGAAAGAAAAACTACTGATGGGGTCACTATGACTTAAACCCTAAACCCTAAACATGATTTAATTTCCTGGCCGGGTAGAACCTGTCGAAGGAAAGATGGCTGGCACCCTCGGATCATACGATGCTTTTGTGCAGTTCCACTAAAATTGACCTGAGCATCCCTGATGGCAAAGATATTGAAAAAGTGTGATTAGAATAATAGTACTGGCACTAGTTCATGAGACATAAACTCATCACAAGTAGAAGCCGGTAGAAGTAGAGAAAGATCGACATGGAGATGGAGCAAGCCGGCTCCAAAAGGAAGATGGACTACCTGGGACGTCGGGCTGTAGCTAGAAGGGCGGTTGGGACGCGGCATCGGCCCATACCGCGGTGACCCCCGATTGGGACGCACCGACTGTGGGTTTTCTCCCTCGCCGATGTCGACCGCGTCTACGCAGAACATTGTTCCCTTCCCCCAGCTGCGGGATCAGGCCCGTCGTTCTATGCTTGTGAAGAGAGCAACCTAAGCAAGCAGGCTTGTAGCTTAGGCTCCTGCTAGTGTATATATAGTGGTTTTATTTTTATCTCCATATCAACCATTTTATATTGCCTACGTGTCATTCAAGAGTGAAATGATGGTTGCTTCTTCCGACTAACTTACTGTGTGATTTGACTGCTCCTTAGTGGCCCCTACACGTACTCCCCCTACGTGTATGCAACAGTCACACGTACACATGGACGCAAAAACGCGCGCGACGCCCTAATGCATGCATGAACGAGCACACGACGGAACACACACGGTCACGCTCAAGTGCTCAACCTACACGTGCATGCACACACATACTCAGTCAGGGTGAGCTAGTGACCGTATAAACACCGGAAAATATATATATTGAGCGCAATGAGCGTATTATGAAGTCCACTGACCGTATTTTTACAAATATACAGTGACAGACAGTGCATTTATCTCGTTTGAAATTAAGACAATATTAACCGGAGAGGAGGCAGTATGGACTAGCATTACTTTGCTGTGTCCCGTCAACTTGCCGAACGAGGAGAAGGTTGCAGGACGGGAGAAGCTTGCGCGTGGTGGCTCGCAGGACAAGGAGAAACTTTTGACTAATGCAAGCTCTCCCTCGCTCAGGCGGTGGACGTGCAACAGTTAATTCGGTGTCAGATTGCCAGAAGCATACACTATACTACTAGTGCTATTATTGTTCGACTTCCCGAATAGGCGAACAGCCAAGCGCAAAGTAAACAGGTCAGCAAACCTTGCGGCGCATCTTCGTGTGAACCGTGTGGCGCATCTTCATGCGAACCGTGCTTGCTGCACTTTGAATGTGGCCGAGAGATGGCTTGATGAAACACCTCACTTCCTAGTTCTTTTTTTGCAGGGTACCTCGCTTCCTAGTGACCAGTGTCTTGGCTGATCGTCCTAAGAATGCTTATATATGAATAAAGCTCTCTCATTTACCCGCAAAAAAAATTAAGCCATATTAACCGGAAAGGAGGGAGTATGGACTAGCACTACTTTTTGGTGTGTCCCGTCAACTCGCAGAACAAGGAGAAGCTTGTAGGACAAGGTGAAGCTCGCTTACGCCTTTTGACTAATGCAACCTACCCTCGGTGGGCATGCATCAGTCCATTCGGTGTCAGATTGTCAGAGACATACACTGTAGTACCCAACATGCGGAGTACCATCATTGTTCGACTTCACGAAGAGGCGAAGAGCCAAGCGCAGTAGTACGAGTAGTACTACTACTAGAACCGCATGGTGGAGCGTCTGTACTCTTTTTTTTATCTCTGATAAAGTACACGTTTATTTTGGAGAAGGGCGGAAAACGGCAGCCCAACATGTAATGAATGATATCTATCAACCAACCATGCTCGAATATATTATGGCCTCCGTGCGAGCCCGTCTGTGTGTTCTAGCTCCTCGTCTCTCTCAAGGAACGGCGGGTTGGCTCTTTGCCGTCAATTGAGATCGGTTTGCTCACACTCATGTCCCACATGTCAGTGATATGCCAAGAGGAGGTGCGTTGACCGACTGGCCATACGCGTACTTGGTTTTGCACCTTCATACTACTCCCCCCTCCGTCACAGTTTACAGGGCGCGCTTCATTAGGATGCATTTCTCTCAATGCATTTCCACCACCAGAGAGACTTTAGACGCGTTTGGTTTAATGCTCAATTAATTAGGGCATGGTAACCGCAATTAAGTCCACAATTTTCTCTCCATGTACTGTACTACTACGGAGTGGAGTAAGTGCATGCATGTGTGTACTCGGGGTGGAAGCACTGCATGCATGTGTGTACGCATTATTCCCTCTAGTAATAGACGCCGTGCTATAACTACCAATGCTATTTTTCAGGCCAATCGCTAGTCGCCTTGGTCCCACAGATTTTTTTTCTTTTTTCTGAAGCGCGTCGTATAAACAGTGACGGATGGAGTAGTATGAGCGGATTCAAAGAAGAGCGTATTGATGGTTGCTTCTTCAGAGCAACTTACAGTGGGAAAGGTGGGGCTTATGATTTGACTGCTCATTACTCACTATTAATGCGGCGCAATGACCGGGCTGAGTCTCCCATGCGGTTGTGCACTACCCCCTCGGTTCTTAAATATACTCCGGAGTATTTGTCTTTCTAGAGATTTCAACGAGTGACTACTCAAATATTTGTCTTTTTAGAGATTTCAAATGGACTGGCACATACGGATGTATATCGACATATTTTAGAGTGTAGATTCACTCATTTTGCTCCGTATGTAGTCACTTGTTGAAATCTCTAGAAAGACGAATAGAATATTTAGGAACGGAGGGAGTACACATACGAAGCAAAATGAGTGAATCTACACTCTAAAATATGCCCGTTTGAAATTTGAAAAAAGACAAATATTTAGGAACGAAGGAGTATAATTTTGTGCATGGCACATGGACCCGGATGATGAAGAGGCTTCTGGCAATGCTATCAAGCTTCCATCATTTGTTTACATAATTGACGTACTATACAAATAATTTTCCAGCGACATGAAATTGTACAATGGTGTGAGCTTTCAGCTTTTGTTTCACGTGTCTTGCCATCGATGCTCTTTCAGAAACAATAAAAACTAACTTCCTTGCTAATGCATGTCAATTATTAGCAGATCAGAGCTAATAATTACATCACAACTGAAGACAGAGTTGTGAGAAGGTGTTAAATTAAAATTGATCCATGCTTTCATTGGCAGCAACGTCCCCCCAGCTCTGTCTAAATCAACAAGGCATGTTGGGAAAAAAAAGTAGCTGTCTGGAGCATGCAACATTCCGATCATTTTTTGCAGTTCCACTAAAATAGAGCTGAGCGTCCCTGTTCCAAAGATATTAAGTGTGATTACGATAATAGAGGACTGCTGATGAAACAATAAGCACACAAATAGAAGCCAGTCACCTTTGTAGTCTCTCTTAAGACTAACTAGTTGGAGAAGATTAGGCTCGGAGTTGGATGAGGAGGATAGAGCAAAACCAATCTCCCTTTGTGCAGTCGCACTGAAATGTAGAGACGTTGCCCGTGTGACATTTTAGTACAACTGCACAAAACACTCTTAAGAAAAAAGTGATTTGTGCAGTTCACCAAAAGGTCGCAATACCAACGAGTAGAAAGGAAACAATTACTGGCCAATAACAGTTGATGACACATGCGATGACAAAAACGAAGCATATTCCTTGTCCTAAGGGAAGATAACAACACGGTTGTGTTTGTCTAAAACGGTGTGAGGACGAGAATGCAATATGGAAAGTACGCCGGACGAGCTACGTTTTGGGCAAAGAACTATGGAAGATCCACATGCAGCGACGTGGGAAGACGGGCAGTGGAGCAAGGCCGGAGGGGATACCTGGAGGTCGTCGGGATGTAACTAGGTGAGCGGCGGCGGGCGGAATCTGCGAGCAGGTGGCGTAGGCCCTGCCGCGCCGGAGCTTGGTCAGAGAGAACGGCGTGTACCGCAGATCGGGACGTGCTGCCTCGGCGCCGTCAAACGGAGAAACGATGCACTTCCTCCCTTTCCCCCGGCGGACGGGATGCGGCCGGATCAGTGACCAACGGTGAGAGAGAGAGAGGCCACCGCACTCCCTTTCCCCCGGCGGACGGGATGCGGCCGGATCAGTGACCAACGGTGAGAGAGAGAGGCCACCGCACTCCCTTTCCCCCGGCGGACGGGATGCGGCCGGATCAGTGACCAACGGTGAGAGAGAGAGAGGCCACCGCAGCCTTGTGTGAGATACTCTGAAGAGCGACAAACCAGGCAGGCAGGCTCCATTGTATATAGTGAGCGGACTACCTTTTTCTCCATAAAAATCGTTTTATATTCTGTGTACGTGCCATTGAGCGCTATAACTTTATTTAAAAATAACGCGGCAACGCGTCAAGTCGAACTTTGTTTCGTGCACGCGTGGTACACGACCTCCCTAGGTAAACAACCGCTACAGGCGTTCAAATTAGCACGTGGGCTGCCATTTCGTAAAGAAATGAGCTCCACCGTGTACCCGCGCGGGTGTGGCTGGGCACGAAGCGTGAGTACGTGCACGGTGCACCTATTCTCTTCTTGTATACGTACACCACCTACGTGGGGTTGTGTGAGAGAGATACAAACCTAGAGAGATATAGTGTGTGGGTTCTTGAGAGTTTTTGGGGGGGGGTCAATCAAAAAATGTAACATATGCAATGTGTGTGAAATAGAGTCCTGGATATAACATATATATAGAGGGGGCGATCCACGAGAAGAGAGTGGAGGTATCATCGGCTTGAGGTGTCCATAGAATCGAAGAGAGGGATGATGTGTGTGTGTGCGCGCGCGATCGATAAAGAGTGCCATCGAATTTGTGTGTGCCCACGTCAAAGATATAGAGTGGCTGGCCTACTGGAACGTGAGATGGGACATGTGCAGTTTGTCTCTGTGGCATGGATACCTACCTGCAGCGCTCGACTATCGGTGTGTGGTGGGGGAAGAGGGAGGCCCAATTAACTATAGAGGTACAATGGCTGGTATATGTGTGGAGGAGGAGAGAGGCCTACCTCATGTATTAAGGAGATCGATCTGCCTCATGTATTAAGGGAGATCGATCGGCATCCATGCATATGTGCAGGAGAGGAATAAGGTTGGGAGAGAGACAGAGCTAGAGTGTTGGAGGGGGTGGTAGTGGAGTTGCTTCTAACAAATGGTGGGATAGGCTTGCTAGACAAACGGAGGGCACGCCCGCAATATCAATAAGAGAGGAGATGGCTGCTTGTTGTCTGTGCACGTGCGTGTGAGAGACGGGTCAGGAGGCATGCACGAATGATGAGGGGGGACGATGTGGCTGTGGTAAGCAGACGTAACTACATAGGAAGATCAATCGCCCTTTGTTAGAGAAAGGAGAGACATAACTTGTGAGGTACGTCGATCGATGGGGGGGTAGTTAAAGTCGATCTAGGTATATGTTGGGAGATCGATCGGTATACATGCATGTGTGTGTTAGAAGCAAATGAGGCACGAGGAGAAGGATAGAGAGAGAGGGATGCATGTAGGAGGTGGTACGAGAGGCATACTATATCGAGGGGGGAGGAGTGTGCGAGTACGAGAACGATGAAAAGAGTGGTGGGAGTGAGGCATGGACGGTGACAAGAGAAGAGGGGAAGCTTGTGTTTGTGCTAGGCACACCTGGCTAGAGAGGCATATCGATCGATGTGTGCCGTAAAGAAGGAGCTGGGGGGCCTACACACACCGTGGGTGAACGACCTAAAGTGAAAAGACGAATTTGCGCGATGGAGCTAGAGAATGCTGAGGGAGGGTGAGAGGGATGCGGGCGTGTGCATGCACAAGAGAAAGTTAGCGCTAGCTACAAAGATAAGAGGGTTGTGTGGGTGTAAAAGACGAATAGAGATCATATATACTTCATTATAAAAAGCGAATTCGGATATTTGAAGAATTTATCATAGTGTTTCAAACCGACGCATGTGTGAATATATATAACGGTGATACACATGGTGTGGTTATGAACATGTTATACTACATTTAATATATTTTATCTCTACTCTTATAAAAAACGGAGTTGTTGATGATGGTGTGCCTGCCATCCTGCATTATAGGCCGTCCGATTTATATCTGGCGGATAGCAAGGAAACTATGATGGTTGAAGTTGGCAACAATCATGATTGTAGATTCTTATTGAAATAGAGAAACGAATTCAAATTTAGTTCGAATTGCAGCGGTAGTATAGACATTTGGAATGCACTAAAATGTTGGTATGAGTAGGTTACATGCATTATACAGCAAGCGAAAAAATTTAATCGGACATAACATGGATTCATACTCCCTCCTTCCATCTATATAGGGCGTAATGAGATTTTTAAGACCGCCTTTGACTATTGACAAGATTAATAGTACATGACATGCACAATGTGAAAATTATATCATTGAAAGAACCTTTCACAGACGAATTTAACGGTGTGCTTTGTGTAAGTTGCATGTCATATATCATTGCTCTAATATTTGGTCAAAGTTAGCATCGAAAAACGCATTAGGCCCTATATAGATGGAAGGAGGGAGTAGCTTTGAATAGCATTTGTATAGTAAAACGGGGCAAGACTCTCTCTTTGTGTGGTGTGAATAGTTTTATTTTTTTCGTTTTCTTTTTGGTTGAGGGAAGTGCGAATTGATTTGGTACGTACAAGTACAATATTACTACACGTTAGGCTTGTCCCTAAAATTCAACCCGCGTCTTGTTATATCCCGAAAATTCAGATATCGTGCTCCCAAAACTGGCGCCTTCACAACCCGCGCCTTGCTATCCCGAAATTACAACGCGCGCGAAAACTCCCTCCAGCTGCCAAATCCCGACACGCGAAATCCCCCTTCTAACCCTGAGCCGAAAGGGCCGCTAGTTCAAATCGGTGGGGGGGTACTTTTGTAACACACCCTACATTTTGGACAAGCGCGTCCCTAAGTCATGCTTCACCCCCTCCCATCGCCCCCTTTTCGCCATTCGAAATCCCAGGCCGCCATAACCTCTCCGCTCCAGCCGCGAAACCCCACCCTCCTCCGTCCGCCACGTCACCGCTGCCCAGCCGGAGCCTCTTCCCCGACGACGTCGTCCACCGCAACAGCTCGACGTCCCTCGTCCACCTCCCCGGATGAGGATCCGTCGTCCATCTCGCCGTCCCGCCGGTTCAGCCGCCCCGTCCTCCACCTCCAAGGAGCTGCTCCGACGATCGCCTCGTCTATCGCGGCTGCTCCATCCCCACGGCGTCGCCTTAACCTGCTCCACCGGAACCGCAGCATCCTCACTGACTCCTCGGACGAAGCCGAGGCCTACTCGGCGCCACCAAAGAGGTTGTACACTCATCGCATCGCACCTTCTCCTTAACTCGACCTCCCGGCGCCGACGGTGCTCCATCCCGCACCCCATGGAGCGGCTACCTTGAAGCCGGCGCCGCGGGCGACATCTCCACGGCGGCTCTCCCCCAGTGCGAGGCCCCTTCGGCGGCGGCGTCCATACCAGCCGGATCTGCTGCTGCTGCTCCGGCTCTCACTCGCTCGCGCTACTGCTGCTGCTCCGGCTCTCGCTCGATCGCTCGCTCGCCCAGCTGCTGCTCTCCCCCTCGCTCGTGCTGCTGCTCTGCTCCGATTAAGCCACACTTCAGTCGACTGAATCGACTTTTGGGTCAGTCGATTTTCAGGGGTTGGGGGGCTCGCCGGAGTTAAGGAAGAACCACCCGCAGCGGGGACGGGGGCTCGCCGGAGAGGTACCCCACTATCTATCTTAGGGTTCAGGGTGGGGGCGGGGGGCCTAGAGGGCTGGCCGGGGCGGCGGTGGCGAGTTGTTTTGGGGCGGCGAGGCGGCGCTGGCGCCGGCGGTTCGGCCGGTGGTGGCTGGCGGCTCAGGGGGGTGCAGGTTGAAGATGAACTGCAGGCCCTCCCTAAACTACATGTCAAGTGCCTCTCTGCTACCATTGCGTTCAGTTTCGACAGTAGCATTCAGATTCCACAGTAAATTTCAGTTTCGACAGTTAAGTTCAGAGTCAACAGTTTTTACCTCATCTGTTGTAGTCAGGTGGTTTTTGGTGATGTTAATTTTACATCCATTTTACATCATCTATTGGAGATGCTATTAGAATCCCACTTGAGATTGACGATGTCTGTCTTGTGCTGCTTCAGCCTTGACGTCTTACGGCTCACCGGAGCTGCTCCAACGACAGAACGATCCATCACAACAGAGCAGTGCCCTGGACGCCGTCTACAGATTCCTCAGATCTCCCTCCACACCTCCGACAGCCACCTCTGCCTCAACTGCTTCAGCGACCAACCCAATGATGCTGAGGTCGACACGGCTACGGCAAAGAGGTTGTACACTTGTTGCATCACTTATTACTATACATTCACGTCGATCCATTAGGGCTATTTTGGTTCAACGGAAAAACGTCGATCCACTGGTTGTTACCATCACTCTAAATTTCTGCATGCTCTCCTTACATAATCTCACCATATTTTTTTCGTATGCATGTCAGATATTGTACACAGTCATGCTGAACATGTAGAGAAAAAGAGAAGAGTTTTGCGCGGCAATACAATGTCATGCAGACATCGCTCCATGGTGGGTTCAATGGCAAACCCTCCCCACCCCTCTCCAGATTGTAATCCAGAGGAAGATATCTGTTCTGAGGCGGATTCAGACGCCGCTGACCACTCCTATTTACCCCCAAGGTGTTTGCTCTACCTTGGCATGATGATGTTAGTCATATCATGCATATGTTGCCTTGCAGTGCCTACTTTTGACATCATATATGTCATCTGCTTAGTTTAGACATGTTCTGTAATGCCACCTGTTTAGTTTCTATATCATATATGGGAATTATGCAGTCTCATGTCTTTTAGCCAGCCATAATATATGTGAAATGTGCAATGCCATCCTGTTTAACCAGGCATCATATATTTGAATGATATCTTGCCCATCCTTTTCTTCATTACATTTCCATTTGTCGACAATGTTTGTACATTAAACTACTCTTCCTGTGAATCAGCCATTTGGGTGGGAGATGGAAAAATCTGGAGTGAAAACAAGGCCTTCAGAGCAGACAGTGCTACCTGTCGAAGCAGATCTCTTGTTGGGTCCCGATAGCTCCTCAGAGATGGATTCAGAGACAGATGACCAGTCCTATTCCCCCACTGAGGTGTATGCTCTAACTTGGCACGGTTATACTGCTCATATCATGCATACGGTGTCTTGCATTGCATAGTTTAGACATCATATACACAATATTCAACACCATGTTCTTAGTTCAGACATCATATCGAATGCCCTTTGTTTAGCATATAAATCACATATGTGAATTAAATGATGCGATCCTGATTACTTAGATAACATGTAGGTGAATTATGTCATGCGATCCTGTTTAGTTATTCATCATATCTTTGAATTATGTTATGCTATGCTATCCAGTTTAGATAGACATCATATATGTGAAATTATGTCATGCTATCCGTTTTAGTTAAACAATATACATGTCAACTATTTCATGCCCTCTTTTTTCCACACTATCTATTGCATCTGTCTCTCATACAATGTCTATACATTCAACTATGTTTCCTGTTTATCAGCCATTTGAATTGGAGCGGGTGATGCCAGTATCTAGCGGACTAAAAACATGGTCTTCAAATAAAACAGTGCTACCTCTTGGTGGAGATAGCACCCCGGTTGTACATGCACAAGAACCAGCCGTACCACACATAACCCAAACTCTCGCAGATTGTACCCCTACTGCGATGGACAGAGAACCAGCTTCACCCAATCTAACCCCAACCCCAGCCGATAGTAACCCAGTTCCTGTTGACACAGCACCATCTCCACCACAGAGCTCCCAAACAAGAGCAGTTAGTAAGGCAGCTCCAGTGCCCAAAGGGCCAGTACTATCACGGCAAACCCCAACTCCACCAGTTAGTACGCCTATTCCTGTGGAGGAAGCACAACCAGCTAGTCATAGTTTAGCATCTATCGCATTTGATGTTGTTAAATCGTATGTGCGTATCTTCCAATCTTGGAAATATTATACTGAAGATGAAGGAAAATGCCAGTTGCAGGTGTTTGTCTAGGAGTTATGTGTAAGTAATGTTATTCATGGCAATTACTTTGCTTCGTCCCATACATCCTACCTCCATGATGGTTATAATACAGCAAATTTTCCCATTTTTCTCTATAGAGAAGGACGATTTGGAAACTCAGGATGAGGTAACCTGTGCTAATACCTCTGCTATCTTCAAGAATGCTTGGTGGCAGTATCGGAATAACCTGAAGAAAACGTACTTCACCGGCAAAGAAACTCATCAAATTCCCTTACGTTCTCCTAAGACACATTTACTGGACGATGACTGGGAACGCCTTGTTCTGTACTGGTCCCGAACCATCAATGTGGTAAGGTCTATGAGCTCATTTTCTATTTTTTAGTATTATATTCTTGCGTCTTACTGTACTCTGTTCATGTAGAACAAGTGCCTAAACCTCAAGAACAACTGTTCTAATTTAAGATTCCATTGCTATCATAGTTCAAAAAAGCGCTAGGCATTAATTGTGCATTTTGCCACCGCCTTGCACTTTACTGACCAAAGCGCATGCTTATGCGCAGTTATGCACAATGCGTTTTGCCAACGCCTAGAGCCTAGGCGCACTTAAGCGCTCGCTTAGGCGCGCCTTTTTTAACTATGGGCCTTCGTCCGGCCATAGGATCCATTGGCCTTCTATACGGGCCTTAGGGTCCATGGGCCTTTTACGGGCCATAGGGTCCATGGGCCTTCTACGGGTCGTATGATCCATGGGCCTTCTACGCGCTGTACTATCCATGGGCCTCATACGGGCCGTAGGATCCATGGGCCTTCTACGGGGTGTATCATCATTTCGCCAATCATGGGCGTACTATTCGTGGACCATAACGGGCCGTTAATAGGCCGTATTTGATAACTCTATGAATACAGCCCAACGGGTTTTTTTTTACATGAAAACGGCCCAACGTATTAACGGTCCGCAAACGGGCTGACTGTAACGACGGGCTGAATTTGGCCCACAAGCAGAAAATGACAGTAACGGGCCGTATGTAACCGAATGCTGCAAATGAGCCCAAGAATCAATGGGCCCTGAGAAGGCTGAAAGATAACTTGGGCTGGAAACGGCCCAATGGAATAACAGGCCGTTAATGGGTATAAAGTGATACACTGTTCATTACGGGCCAGTTTCACCACGGGCCGTTAAAGGGCCAGGAGTTACAAAGGTCCTCATATGGGCCGAAAGAAGTCATGGGCCACACATGGGCCGGAAGTTAAAACGGGCTGAATCATATTGGACGGCCCAGATGACGCTACTGGGCCTAATTCGGATAGGGCGTAACGGGCCCTGGGTTAGCGGGCTGTAAATGGGCTATATGCGAACAGGCCGTTAACAGGCTTTCCGTGGGCCGGCCCGCCACCTTTTGACCAAGTCAAACGGGCCGGCCTTTTCACGGGAATGGGCCTCTGTTGGGCCGTGCCACGTGTCGCCATATCATAGGCGCCTTCGGTCCAATGAGCGGATGACATCTGTCCCAACGGTGAGCCGACACGTGTTTCCTCCACCCAATGATGATTTTACACGTGGAAAATCCCCATTGGTCGGGATTGTTAACGGGTTATCTGATCCAAAACCCGACCCGATAGCTTAACGGCGTTCCGTTACGGTGGATGCCACGTGTCGGTCACCCTTGACGAAAGCACTTCTGTGACGCGCGATTTATCGTCATGGAAGTGGACACTTTCGTGATGATAATTTTGGTAATGTCATGGAACACTTCTACAACAGCACAGGTATGACTATCTTGATTCTGTCATAAATTTTTCATGGATGTACATGCATGACAAAAAACGCGACCTACTGTGACAAACACGTATCATCACGGAAGTGTATTTTTTTGTAGTGTCTATTGCAGGCCTGCTGGCCTAAACGTGTCTCTCTGCATGTGGGCCTACGGGGCCTGTGATGTATACTACGCAACTTTATTCTTGTAGACTCGTGTTGGGCCTCCAAGCGCAGAGTTTTGTAGGACAGTAGCACTTTTCCCTCAAGTGGATGACCTAAGGTTTATCAATCCGTGGGAGGTGTAGGATGAAGATGGTCTCTCTCGAACAACCCTGCAACCAAATACAAGAAATCTCTTGTGTCCCCAACACACCCAATACAATGGCAAATTGTATAGGTGCACTAGTTCGACGAAGAGATGGTGATAAAGGTGTAATATTGATGGTAGAAATATATTTTTATAATCTGAATAAATAAAAACAGCAAGGTAGCAAATAGTAAACGGGCACAAAAACGTTAATGCAATGCTTGAAAAAGAGGCCTAGGGTCCGTACTTTCACTAGTGCAACCTCTCAACAATGCTAATATAATTGGATCATATAACCACCCCTCAAAGTGCGATGAAAAATCACTCCAAAGTTCCTATCCAGCGGGGAACATAAGAATAAATTGTTTGAGGGTACCACCTCAAAGCTATTCTTTCCGTTCGATCTATTCAAGAGTTCGTACTAAAATAACACAAAGCTATTCTTTCCGTTCGATCTATCCTAGAGTTCATATTAAAATAACACCAAATAATTTCAGATCCGTAATACTCAATCCAACGCAAAGAACTTCAAAGAGTGCCCCAATATTTCTACCGGAGAAACAAAGACAAGAACGTGCATCAACCCCTATGCATAGATTACCCCAATGTCACCTCGGGAATCCGCGAGTTGAGTGCCAAAACATATATCAAGTGAATCAATACGATACCCCATTGTCACCACGAGTATTCAATTGCAAGACATATATCAAGTGTTCTCAAATCCATAAAAGCATTCAATCCGATAACAACGAAATCTCAAAGGGAAAACTCAATTCATCACAACAAGATAGTAAGGGGAAAACACCATATGATCCGACCATATTAACAAAGCCCGCGATACATCAAGATCGTGACATCCCAAGAACACGAGAAAGAGACATTAAACACATAGCTACTGGTACAAACTCTCAGCCCCGAGGGTGGACTACTCCTTCCTCATTGTGGTGGCCGCCGGGATGATGAAGATGGCCACCGGTGATGATCTCCCCCTCCGGCAGGGTGCCGGAACGGGCTCCCGATTGGTTTTCGGTGGCTATAGAGGCTTGCGGCAGTGGAACTTCTGATCTATGTTAACTTCTGATGGTTTCTCTATTTATAGGATTTTTGGGCATCGGTTTCACGGTAAGATGGGCCTGGAGGTGAGCACAACCCACCGGGGCACGGACAAGGCCCAGGCACGCCCCGGTGTCTTGTGCCCTACTCCTTCACCTTCTGGTCCTTCCACAAAGCTTCGGGGGTCTCTTTTGTTCCAAAAAAATCGTCAAAAAGTTTCAGCTCATTTGGAGTACTTTCATTTCTGCACAAAAAACAACACCACGGTAGTTCTGCTGAAAACAGCGTCAGTCCGGGTTAGTTCCATGCAAATCATACCAAAACCATATAAACTTGTTGTAAACATGGCCTGTATACTTCATAAATTATTGATACGTTGGAGACGTATCAGCCTGCTGCGGGCCTGAATCCTGGCCCAACTGGCTGGTTGGGTTTTAGTCGTATTCAGGTCGTGGTGGCCCAGTAGGCTGCATTTCTAAAAAAAATCCAGTTTTTTGTTTTGTTTTTTGCTTTATTTTTTTGTTTCTACTTACAGCCAAATACTTACAGTTTTTCTGCGATTCTTTTTGCTTTTAGGTCACAAAATTATAAACTTTCTGTTAGTGCCATTAGTTTTCAAATTTGAATGCTTTGAAATTTGTGTGAATCACAAGTTTGTAATAACTTTACTATAAAAATAGATTTTTGCGTGATTCTTTTTCTTGATATTTAATATTACTGTATTTTATCATTATATTCAATTTGGTAATGTTTACGTTATTTTAAATGTCTATTTTAATCAAAAATAGATTTTGTTATTTTAGTTTGCTATTAAAGTTTCTAACGAAAAATTCTTTATGAAAATTCTTTTTGCTATTAATGTGTTGAACAAAAAATAATTTGATAATTTTAGTTGCATAAATTTTATATAATTTTAGTTTCAAAAATACTAGAGGTTTATAAAAGCTTTTTAGTTGATTCCTTTTGCTATTAGAGTTTTATAAAAGCTTTTTAGTTGATTCTTTTTACTATTGAAGAATGTTGTAGTTTTGTTTTAGTTGATCATAATAGAATATTTCAATTTATTATTTTTAGTTCATTCTTTTTGCTATTAGAGTTTTATAAAAGTTTTGTACTTGATTCTTTTTTGCTATTAGTTCATTTTTGAGCTAAATGACCCTGAAATTGAAAAGCACTACAAATGAACTCTGAAAAGGTTGAAAGTTGGCATGGTATCATCATTTCACCCACATGGCATGTGCTAAAAAGTTGAGAGGGTTATGGCAAACACTGGATGCACTTCGTGTACGAAATGGACAATCTCTTTCGAAGTATCAGGGTTTCGGACGAAAACTCATTTGTTACAAAGGGATTTCATTTTTTGAACTTATTTGAACTCCAGACTTTTTGTGTGTTCAAAATGCACCATTCAAAGCCACATCATCAATTTTCAACCCTTTCTGACTTCATTTGGTATGTTTCATGCATTTATTGATTTTTTGAGCTAAATGACCCTGAAATTGAAAAGCACTACAAATGAAGTCTAAAAAGGTTGAAAGTTGGCATGGTATCATCATTTCTCCCACATAGCATGTGCTAAAAAGTGGAGAGGGTTACGACAAAAACTAGATGCACTCAGTGTACAAAATGGACAATCTCTTTCGAAGTATCAGGGTTTCGGACGAAAACTCATCTATTACAAAGGGATTTCATTTTTTAACTTATTTGAACTCCAGACTTTTTGTGTGTTCAAAATACACCATTCAAAGCCACATCATCAATTTTCAACCCTTTCTGACTTCATTTGGTATTTTTCATGCATTTACTGATTTTTTTAGCTAAATGGCCCTGAAATTCAAAAGCACTACAAATAAAGTCTGAAAAGGTTGAAAGTTGGCATTGTATCATCATTTCACCCACTTAGCATGTGCTAAAAAGTTGAGAGGGTTACGGTAAAAGTGGGATGCACTTCGTGTACAAAATGGACAATCTCTTTTAAAGTATCAAGGTTTCGGACGAAAACTCATATGTTACAAAAGGCATCATCAGAATAGTTGTGGAGAGAATGTTTCACTTTTTCTTCACTTGTGTCCTTTGCTTATTGCGTCGTAACCATGGATAATCTTCATCCTTTAACAGGGTGCTTGGGTCAGCCTTGACTTTGAAGGGAGGAATTTCATGAAACTTTTCATAATCTTCAGACATGTCTGTCTTGCCCTCCACTCCCACGATGTCTCTTTTCCCTGAAAGAACTATGTGGCACTTTGGATCATCGTATGATGTATTCGCTTCCTTATCTTTTTTTTCTCAGTTTGGTAGACATGTCCTTCACATAGAAAACCTGCGCCACATCATTGGCTAGGACGAATGGTTCGTCTGTATACCCAAGATTGTTCAGATCCACTGTTGTCATTCCGTACTGTGGGTCTACCTGTACCCCGCTTCCTGACAGATTGACCCATTTGCGCTGAAACAAAGGGACCTTAAAATAATGTCCATAGTCAAGTTCCCATATATATGTCCACCACCATAATATGTGTCCTTTCCCCTCTTGGTTGCTGCATCAAAGCGTACACCACTATTTTGGTTGGTGCTCTTTTGATCTTGGGCGATCGTGTAAAATCTATTCCCATTTATCTCGTACCCTTTGTAAGTCAATACAGTCGAAGATGGTCCCCTGTCCAACGAGTACACTCATCAGAAATAGTGGTGTCACCCATGAGATGTGTTTGCAACCAACTGCCAAAAGTCCTGATGTGTTCACTTGTAATCCAGTCGTCACACTGCTCCGAGTGTTTGGAGCGCAGAATATTCTTTTGTACATTGACATACGGGGTCACCAAAGTAGAATTCTGTAGAACTGTGTAGTGTGCTTGAGACCAAGAATGCCCGTCCCTACATATTATTGAGTCCGCTCCTAGCGTGCCTTTTCCAGTCAGTCTCCCCTCATACCACGATTGAGGGAGACCAATCTTCTTAAGGTCAGGAATGAAGTCAACACAAAACCCAATGACCTCCTATGTTTGATGGCCCGTGGAGATGCTTCCTTCTAGCCTAGCATGGTTATAAACATATTTCTTTAAGACTCCCATCAACCTCTCAAAGGGGAACACATTGTCTAGAAATACAGGGCCCAAAATGGCAATCTCGTCGACTAGATGAACTAGGATGTGCGTAATGATATTGAAGAAGGATGGTGGGAACACCAGCTCGAAACTGACAAGACATTGCGCCAAATCACTCCTTAACCTTGGTAGGATTTCTGGATCGTTCACCTTCTGAGAGATTGCATTGAGGAATGCACATAGCTTCACAATGGCTAATCGAACGTTTTCCGGTAGAAGCCCCCTCAATGCAACCGGAAGCAGTTGCGTCATAATCATGTGGCAGTCATGAGACTTTAGGTTCTGGAACTTTTTCTCTACCATATTTATTATTCCCTTTATATTTGACAAGAAGCCAGATGGGAGCTTCATACTGAGCAGGCATTCAAAGAAGATTTCCTTCTCTTCTTTGGTAACAGCGTAGCTGGCTGGACCTTCATACTGCTTTGGAGGCATGCCGTCTTTTTCGTGCACACGTTGCTGGTCCTCACGTGCCTCCGCTGTATCTTTTGTCTTCCCATACACGCCCAAGAAGCCTAGCAGGTTCATGCAAAGATTCTTCGTCACGTGCATCACGTCGATTGCAGAGCGGACCTCTAGATCTTTCCAATAGGGTAGGTCCCAAAATATAGATTTCTTCTTCCACATGGGTGCGCGTCCCTCAGCGTCATTCAGAACATATAGCCCGCCAGGACCCTTTCCAAATATTACTTGTAAATCATTGACCATAGCAAGTATGTGATCACCAGTACGGACAGCCAGCTTCTTCAGGTGATCTGCCTCGCCTTTTAAATGCTTGCCTTTCTTTCGACATTGATGGTTGGTCGGAAGAAATCGACGATGTCCCAGGTACACATTCTTCCTGCATTTGTCCAAATATATACTTTCAGTGTCATCTAAATAGTGCGTGCATGCGTGGTATCCCTTGTTTGTCTGTCCTGAAAGGTTACTGAGAGCAGGCCAATCATTGATGGTTACAAACAGCAACGCATGTAGGTCAAATTCTTGCTATTTGTGCTCATCCCAAACACGTACACCGTTTCCATTCCACATCTGTAAAAGTTCTTCAACTAATGGGCTTAGGTACACATCAATGTCGTTGCCGGGTTGCTTAGGTCCTTGGATTAGCACTGGCATCATAATGAACTTCCGCTTCATGCACAACCAAGAAGGAAGGTTATAGATACGCGCTTAAACCAAACCATACGTTCCTTGCGTCACCTGCAAAGCCCCCCCACCACGTTCTCTCGATTTTTCTCCACTGCGACCCGTCAGCGGGTGCTCTCAACTTCCTGTCTTTCTTACGGTCCTCTTTATGCCATCGCATCAACTTGGCATGCTCTTTGTTTCTGAACAGAAGTTTCAACCGTGCTATTATAGGAGCATGACACATCACCTTGGAAGGAACCCTCTTCCTGGGGCGCTCGCCATTAACATCACCAGGATTATCTTGTCTGATCTTATACCGCAATGCACCGCATATCGGGCATGCGTTCAAATCCTCGTACGCACCGTGGTAGAGAATGCAGTCATTAGGGCATGCATGTATCTTCTGCACCTCCAATCCTAGAGGGCATAGAACCTTCTTTGCTCCGTACATAATGTCGAGCAATTTGTTATCCTTTGGAAGCTTCTTGTTCAATATTTTCAGTAGCTTCTCAAATCCGTTGTCAGATACACCATTGTCTACCTTCCATTGCAGCAATTTCAGTGTGGTACCGAGCTTTGTGTTGCCATCTTCACAATTGGGGTACAACCTTTTTTGTGATCCTCTAACATGCGATCAAACTTCAACTTCTCCTTTCCACTTTGGCATTGTCTCTTTGCATCAACAATGACCCTGCGAATTTCATCATCGGGCACATCGTATGGTTCCTCTTGATCTTCAGCTTCCCCCGTTGTAGCATCACCGTATTCAGGGGCAGATAGTTGTCATCATCCTCTTCTGCTTCGTTGTCTTCCATCATAACCCCTCTTTCTCCGTGGTTGATCCAAACATTATAGTGTGGCATGAAACCCTTCTCAATCAGGTGGATGTGAAGGGTTTTTGAGTCAGAGTAAGACTTCGTATTGTCACATCTAGGGCATGGACAACACATAAAACCATTCTTCTTGTTTGCCTCAGCCACTTCAAGAAAATTATGCACGCCCTTAATGTACTCGGAGGTGCGTCTATCACCGTACATCCATAGCCGGTTCATCTACGTGCATTATATATAATTAAGTGTGTCAAAAACCATTACAGAACATCATGAATAGAGAAGTGACCAAATCATCACATTGAAACCAAAGTATAGTAGTGATCAAATGTTATTACTGAAAAAATAAATAAATAAAGTTCATACATAGTTCTTATTAAACAACATATAGCTCTCTAGAGCATCTAATTACACCATACATTGAAACTATGTAAAACTTTTCAATGCAACAACAAATGCGATCATAATCGCAACTAAGGTAACAATTGATCCAATGGCATAATGATACCAAGCCTCAGTATGAATGGCATATTTTCTAATCTTTCTAATCTTCAAGCGCATTGCATCCATCTTGATCTTGTGATCATCGACGACATCCGCAACATGCAACTCCAATCTCATCTTCTCCTTCTCAATTCTTTTCAATTTTTTCTTTAAGTAATTGTTTTCTTTTTCAACTAAATTTAACCTCTCGACAATAGGGTCGGTTGGAATTTCTAGTTCACATACCTC
This sequence comes from Triticum aestivum, assembly GCF_018294505.1. Lineage (NCBI taxonomy): Eukaryota > Viridiplantae > Streptophyta > Magnoliopsida > Poales > Poaceae > Triticum > Triticum aestivum. The sequence goes on from NC_057799.1 coordinate 608,220,160, forward strand.
CTAGATAAAAACATCTATGTCATGTTGGTCGGCATAATTGTCATAAACACTAAATGAAACAAATAGTTATAAAAGATAATATATACCACATACGAATCATAGACAGGACAAGGGCCGATGGAGGCGGATACCAAAAACCATCGCACTATATAATAACAAGCAGTAATGAAAGTAAGAAAGTTATACAAGTATCTATCTAAATCATACAAGTAAGAATTTTTTTCAGAAAGAAGATAAGAACAAGAGGCTCATCACGGTGGTGCCGGCGACGAGATCAGCGCGGGCGATCGACGGCAGTGAGGACGGGGACGGGACAGGACGGACCGCCAAACCTAGACAAATCTTGAGGAAAATGAAGCTTGGACAAGGAGCTTCGAGAGGAGAAAGCTTAAGTGTGGCTCGGGCATTTCATCGAACACCTCATGTGCATAGGAGGTGAGCTAGAGCACCACAAACCTCTCCCACGGCCGGTAAGAAAATAGAGCAGTGGCTCTGCTCGCGGGCAGGGGCGGGGGTATATATAGGCCCCTCTTTAGTGCCGGTTTGTGGCTAAAACCGGGACTAAAGGACAACCTTTGGTCCCGGTTCCAGCCACCAACCGGGACTAAAGGTGGTGGGCCAGGAGCTAGGCCCATTGGTCCCGGTTCGTGTCTGGAACCGGGACCGAAGGGGTCAGACGAACCGGGACCAATGGCCCCCGAGGCTCGGCCAGCGCCCTGGCCTCACGAACCGGGCCTGATGCACCCTTTGGTCCCGGTTCATTAGTGAACCGGGATTAATGCCCTTACCCAGGCCTCAACCAAAGCCCTGTTTTCTAGTAGTGTTTCTGGCCTTTTTAGACGGATTTTATTTGGTTTTTCTTTTTTCTTTTCTTTTTCCGTGTTTTGTTTTTCCCTCTAAGAGCAACTCCAACCGGGCAATCCAAACAGACACACTTTTTATGCGCTTTTCATCCGTTTGGGTCGCCCGCGCAGACGTGCACGTCTGTTTTTTTTTGGGTCGGCTGGTGCGCCCAACAGGAGACATACCCATTTTTGTCCATGTGTCTAAAACACACTTAATAAAGTATAATTATACATAAATGGCCAGTCAACCTCTGGCCAAAGTCCACTCAAACATTAACTAAACATTTAAAAAAACTAAGCGCCCACAAGCTGCACTAGTAGACCGGCTTGCCCTTGCCCTTGCCACCGTCGTCGCTATTGGTGAGGTTGATGAAGACTGGAGGCGGCCCAGCCCAGCCGAACACGGCTTGATAGGCCGCCAGGGCAGCCTCCTTCGACGTCTGCTGCGGCGGCGACATTGCGGCGAGGCGGGCACGCTTCTCCTCCTCAAGGCGCAACGCCTCCTCGTTGTGGCACAACAGCTGCTCCCAACGCATCTGCCGCTCGCAATCAGCCTCATCCTCGGGTGAGCCAATGCGCCTTCTAGCGCTCCAGGTGGGTCGCCTCCTCTTCCGGCATGGAGGCGTGGTAGTAGGGAGGTGTGCTCACCAACTCGCGGAGCTGGCCAGTCCACGTATAGGACTCCTCGTGCCAAGTGGGTGCGGTGGTGACCGCTTCCGCGTGGGTGTGGGCTCGTGCTTCGGCTCCGGATCGGCCTTGGGCACAATGACGGGCGGCAGCTGCGGCCGTGGCGGGACGGATATCGGCGTGTGGACGGAGTATCACGCCGCCGACAAGGCAAGGGCGTGCTCCAGCGCATCCCAACGGGCGTCCTCTTCTAGCCGGCTCGCCTCCAGTACGTGCTCCAGTACCTCCTCAAGGGCAGCTTGGTACTCCGCCTCTGCCTCCTCATCCTCTGGCAATACCTACGGGGGCGGCGGGGGAACATCGTGGTCGATGTGGACGCCGCGACGGCGCTCCTCCTCGTGGTCGAGCGCAAACCAGCGCTCCCAGTTGGGGGAGTCTAGCGTGCAGGCACGCATCGCGCGCTGCTCCGGCGTAAGGAGCTTGCGCCGCCGGCAAACCTCCTCCGCGTGCGCCCGCGCTGACCGCGACGCTGCCGGAATTTGGATGCATTGCGGGTCCAGATGCCAGCCATGCGGCAGGTTCACATGCGGATACCGCAGGAGCTGGCGGTACTCCCAGTGCCACCACGCGTGGTGGACTGGTATGTAAAGCCGCTCTCGCTCCCGCGGTGGCGTGCCGCGTCTACCCGGCTGCGGAGGATGAGGGGCCCGCGGGAGGAGCTCGGGCCGGCGCTGAACCTCCCCTTCCCCTTCCAACTGAAGAAGTCCATGGCTTGCTTTCTAGGGTTTCGGGCTGCCTGGCTAGGGTTTTCTGGTCGCCGACGAGGGAGCAAAGGTGTCCAGATGTGGACGGGAAGTGGATGAGGTCGGTCCCGCTGCACCCGTCCATTATAAAAGGACGGGCACACGACCCTTCTCCACACTACCAGGCGGGCCCTCGGTAGGTGGCTGCATTAGTTATGATCGTGTGGGGTGGTTGGCGGGCCAACATGTGGGGCCGCGGCTGACACTTAGGGGATGTGCAACTCGTCCGCTTCGTGTATGCGCCGACGCATTTCAGGCCCAGCGTCTGTGCGGACACGAAGCGGAAGCATTTTGGGTTGGGATCTCCGCGACCCAAACGGACATGGGTGGACGAAATGGGTTGGCCGGTTGGAGTTGCTCTATGGTCTGTGACAAGATGCCGCACCAGCTCCCGTCAATTTCCAGGCTCCAGGGGATTTAAATGGCATCAAGACGAGAGCCTCCCCCTGCCCCCGCTCCGGGTCCACCCTCTTGGTTGCCTGCGCGAGGCCTGGTCATGGACAGAAGACCGCAGGCGGGGACTCCCAACCCTTTATGTCCGTTATTTCATGTGGTTGCTAACCCGCTCTTGAATTTCCCGCATAAACCCCTGGAAATGCGGGAAATGCACAAAATATGGCGGCTGCCCCCAAAAAGGCCAGGACCTATCACGTGCCTTCTAACAGAACCTTAGGAGCACATAAATATTTTTTAGGCCAACGGAGGAACGAGCCCTGCACCCCACTTCACAAACATGACGCTCCCCGCTTAACCGCTAAATCCTTCGTCGGACAAGGTCGCGTTTGCACTAAGCCTCCATGAAGGCGTATCTGGAGCAACCTCAGATTTTTACCACGGCCTCCAGGGGCTGTGTGAAGATGTCGCGCCAGGTCACGCCAATTTTTGAGGGTTTTAACGGCAGCAAGACGCGTGTGTCGACGGCTCCTCCGTGCCCCACTCCCCACCCCCAGCGCCCACCCTCGTGGTTGTGTGCACGGGGACTGGGAATGGACAGAAGACCGCGGGCAGGTACTCTCAGCCCTTTCTGTCCATGATTTCTTGTGGGCGCTGCCCCGCTCTTGAATTTCCAGCATAAACCTCCGGAAATGCAGGAAATGCACGGAATATGGCCGGCGGCCCCCGAAAAAGCCTAGGACCTGGCATGTGCCTTCGAACGGACCCACACAAGCGAAAAAAAAGTTTCGAGGCCAACGGAGCAACGGGCCCGCGCCCCCTTCACAAACCGAACGCAACGTCGCTCGAAAGTTAGATCCTTCGTGGTCGCGGCTCAGATCTTGATTTTCTGTCCTAATACCTTATGAAAATATATATATATAACTTTTAAAAAGTTAGAATTACCAAGTTGATACAGCATAGTTTGCCGAGTACCTTTCGTCGGGGTCTCGGCAAAAGTTGCCCACCGTCACAGGGCCGTCAGCTGCAAATGGCCGTGCCACGTGGCTCCTATTTGCCGGGTGCCTTTGACTAGGTTCTCGGCATACTATTCATAAACCGAGTTTCTTTATGTTTGCCGAGTACGTTTTGCGCGGGGCTCAGTAGTGCTTCCAATGTGCCATGTCCTCTGCGCGGGGCTCGGTAGTGCTTCCCATGTGCCATGTCATGCTGTTTGCTGAGTGTCATACTCGACTTATGGAGCTTTTACCGTGATCCCGTGTTTCAGTACTTGGCGAAGAGGAAAGAACTCGGTAACAGCCATTTTTCCAGTAGTGCAAAGGGATCAAATTTTACAGATACATGATTATCTTTGGTGAATTGCCGAACATATATTAGATTCTGGACAAGATTAGGTGCAACTAGGACATTGTTAAGCATTTCGGGTTTGCTAGAGCCTAGAGGTAGTAATGGTCGAGTGGCCAACAGATGTGACAGGGGAATTGAAGAACCATTTGCAACAATAATTGAAGGAAGAGATGAAATGGAATGGACAGAAGACAACATTCCAAATGTGCAGTTGCCCCAATGTCGAAAATCTAGCCATCGCCTTACTGAGTGTTCATGGCCTGCAAGAAAGCAACTTGGTCCCGTGAAGGTGCAGGAGCTGGTCTCGGTGGTGCTTGAGGAGACGCCTGGAGGTGTTGAACCGGAGCGTACTGAGCCGTCATTGACGCATATAGTGCAACCGCGGGCGAAGCAGCGCCGTAGATGACTTGTGGCTGGTGCAGAGGGGCGAAGGAGTGGTGAACTGGTGACGGCCTGACGCCGAGAAGACCTGGACCGCTCACGGGGCGTGGACAGAAAGGGGCGGCTGCCACGGTACATCGCTGGGAGAGCCATTCAGGGCCATGGAACCGGCCAGGCCCTGGACAAGGCCTGCCCATGGGTCGGCCTGCGGACGCAAACTCGGAGCAGGTGGAGACGCCGGGGCCGGTGTCGATCCGTCGATGTAGAGCCACCGGCGGTGGCTGATGACCGCTGCTGGTAGTCTACTGTCTCTTGCGTATTCTCGATCGGCAACTGAACCTGACAGGCTAACACACTGACACTGAACATGAGAAATGGGGCGAACACCTGGCGGTCGTGGTTGCCCCGCCGGACGTGGCGCCGGCTGCAGCGACGGAGGTTGTTGAGGAGGAGCACCGCCACTAGAGGTGGTGCCTGGGGGGCGGTTGGTGGTCTAGAAGGCCTGCGGTCTGGAGCATCCCGCGCCTGATTCCCCTCTTCAAGCTGCAATGTACTGTAGATCGCACCTCGGCGAACGGCGTCGGCGGACGAAGCACAGGGATGACGAAGGCGAGTTTGTCAAAGTCTTCGCGGATGCCATTCAGTAGCGCCGTGATGAGGGTGCGGTCGCCGACGGGGTTCCCAAGTTCCCGCAGTTCATCAGTGATAGCCTTGAGTCACTGACTCGCTGGCAGTAATGCCCCGACCGGTTCATCGGGGCGCTGACGGATTGTGCGCATCGCCTTCTGCAGGTGTTGGATCCGTGCGTCACGGTTGCCGTGGAACAACAGCTGTAACTCAGCCCAGACACTACTGGAATCACCCTATACGCCGAGTGCCACGGACACTCGGCAAAGGCCCAAAAACCGCCGGCAACGCCTTTGCCGAGTGTCACCTTCGGCAAAAGCCACCCGGCGTACACCTCTTCGGCAAACAGGAATTTGCCGAGAGCTATAATACGGGCACTTGACAAAGCCTTTGCCGAGAGCTAAACAGCCCGTCTCGGCAAAATAAAGCAGCTAACGGATAAGTCCGCTAGCTCCTGACATGTGGGACCACGTAAACTTTCTCGAGAGCCACTCTCGGCAAAAAGAAATACTAGGAGGCTGACACGTGTCACCTCCTGACATGTGGGCCCATGACAACAGGCCGAGGGCCACTTTGCCGAGAGCACTCTCGGCAAGAACAAGTAGGGCTGACACGTGTCACCTCCTGACATGTGGGACCACGAGAGGCCGAGGGCCAACTTTGCCGAGAGCCACTCTCGGCAAAGAACCAGTAGGGCTGACACGTGTCAGCTCCTGACATGTGGGACCAGAGACAGGCCAAGGGCCAACTTTGCTGAGAGCCACTCTCGGCAAATGGAACCAGTAGGAGACTGACACGTGTCACCTCCTGACATGTGGGACCACGAGAACAGGCCGAGGGCCAACTTTGCCGAGAGGCCCTCTCGGCAAAGGGAACCAGTAGGAGACTGACACGTGTCACCTCCTGACATGTGGGACCACGAGAACAGGCCGAGGGCCAACTTTGCCAAGAGCCAACCTCGGCAATCCTTTTCCCTTTACCGAGAGCCCCTCTCAGTAAAGTTGTCAGGGGCACCACAGGTTATTGTCGTTTACCGAGAGGCCTCTCGGTAAAGGTGTCAGGTTCTACTGGTTGGTACACGTTTACCGAGAGGCCTCTCAGTAAAGGGTGCATTCTGGTCCAGTTTCACAGTCATTGCCGAGAGCCACCCTCGGTAATGGTGTGCCCAGGAGCCTTTTTTCCTGTTTCTGTTTCTTTCCTGCAGCGAAACATATACAGCAGCAGCATATAGTTCATCACACATAGAACATGTCACATATAGGCATCATTGAACAAAAGAAGCAATGATTGATTCTGGAAAACATTCCACATAAAAGCAATAGTGCATAAAAGGTGAAACAGTAGTGAAGACACTCGACTACCATAAGTTTACAAGTCTCAAGATGCAAGAGTTCTCAACATACAAGGAACAGTTTCAAACATAACATAACATGAAGTTCACGCGATTTTGGAGATCGGAGTGATAACATCAACATTAGAAGGCATCATTCCGTTTGCTGCCCCAACTCCATCAACCGGAGTGATAACATCAACATTAGAAGGCATCATTCCGTTTGCTGCCCCAACTCCACCAACTTGAGGTGGAACTACCGGAACATTGTTCGACCCTTGTGATGGGTTGAGCTGTGATGGATTGACCCAATAGTGAGATGAATGCATATGGTAATGCCGAAAATGGTGATAGAAATAGTTTGAACGAAACTCACAATGTTCCACTCTGGCGTCGGTGGCATCTCTGGCACTGGTTGGCCTTGCATGGAATAAAGATTGGCCACCATATGTTGTAAAGACTTCACTAGATCATCTTGTGCCTTCAGCTTGGCCCGGTTTTCATCTCGTTCTTTCTCGGTGTCAATCAGTCGAGTCTACAATATGGCAATGCAAATGTCATTCATGTTGAAATGCAAATATGAAGGACCATGAAGGATCAATGAAGAAGCACTGATCTGAATATCCTCAATAATGCTCATGGAATGTGGTACGTGACGCTCTACGGTAGGAGTAGAGCCAGTACTCATAGCATGGAGCGTGTTGACTCTCGGAAGGGAGGAGGTTATGACAGAATCGAGGTGAACCGCCATCCGGCCATTCGGTCTACCGCCTGCCGCGGCAATGGCCACAAGAGGGTCAAACGGTAGCACGTGAGGATCAGCGTCAAGCCCGTACGTCTCCTTCAATTTTTTGGTGTAGTTCTCTCCATCTGACCGGGCATTAGAGCTGATCCAGTCCCTCTCCGGGTGGAGAGGGTCCTTGTCCTTGTCGTCTTTGGTACGTTTGATGGTCCATGCCTCGAAGTAAGTGATATCCTTGCTAGTGTCTTCTTTCTGCAAAAGAAAGCGGTCCAAACAATCAAGGGAATGCTCACAAATGAAAGAGAACATGATGAAAAGAAAAGGATGTGGTTGCCTACATGTTTTGAGACGACACATGGGATGGTGAGGTTACCTTGACGATGTCCTCTACCCCCCATCAACTTACGCCATTCAGATATTGCTTTGTGTTCATCCTGCCACCCTGGATCTGTCCATCGTTCGATGATCTTCTCCCAGCACGGACGTTTGTCAGCGCACCACGGAGGAATCACCTGTAAATTAAACAAATACATCTTAGTAAGGATTCTAATTTTCCGGTAATGTAGGGAATAGCAAGCATCCATCGTCACTTGTCTTGAAGTAATTGTCCCGTGAAAGATGCGTCCCTCGAGCCTCCTATTTGGAAATCCTATGGCTGAGATAGTCCGCGTGATACTTGACCACTAACCGGACGCGCTCCTCATAGTGCATTTCATGGACTAGTTTCTTGGCATATTCTCAACCACCACGTTTGCACGATTCTTCTGACCCTCAACGCATGTATAGAAATCCTACAAACATGCATACATGTGAGAAGGGTTAAATCATGACTATGGCAAATTTAAACCTTTTGGTATTGACATTTAGGTGTTTGAAAGGACTTACCCAGAAATCGTTGACCACTTGCATGGCTCTGTTATCATAAACCCTCTGACGCATATCCAGGAAATCCGGCGCAAGTTTGTAGTGATCCCATGACCAAGCTGGCTCAATGATACCGTTCGGCAAAGTGACCAGTCCAGGATAATTTAACCTACAAAGACCCCCAATGATGCCACTCGGCGACCGTGGCAGACGCCTCTCACCACCTTTTACTAAGCTTCTGCATTACGAAGAGTGAAGTCATATTATATGTGAGGAAATGACAAAAGGTACAATTTATATGGGTTGAGTCGAGATAACCACTTACTTCTCTCCCATTGGTTTAATCAACACGTCTCTATGCACATATGGACGTCTTGGAAGCTTTGAATGACCACGCAGCCACACTTTCCCTCTGGAAGTAGTGCTGATAGTCGAACCGCTCGGTTGCGAACCGCTCACCTCGTGGTGCTCTGTCACCCGTGAGGGTCCATCCACACCCTCAGAAACCTGACGAACAACCAGCCTCCTCTCGGCGGCGTCGTCCTCCACCACCTCCTCCTCCTCATCCTCCACCACCTCCTCCGCAAAATCCTCCTCGTCCTCCTCCTCACACGCCTCATCCCCATCCTATGTTTCCTCCTCCTGAGCACGGTGAAGCACTGCATCAGAGGGTCGAGGAGAAGAAAGAGGTGCTCTACTCCGGGCTGCTTTACGTACTCCTCGTCCGCCTCCTCCTCGTGCCTCACCTACTCCACCTCCTCGTCCCCCTCGTCCCCCTCCTCGTCCGCCTCCTCCTCCCGCCTCACCTACTCCCCCTCCTTGTCCGCCTCCTCCTCCTGCCTCACCTACTCCCCCTCCTCGTCCGCCTCCTCGTCCGCCCCCTCCTCCTGCCTCACCTACTCCCCCTCCTCGTCCGCCTCCTCCTCCTCCCTCACCTACCCCCCTCCTCGTCCGCCTCCTCCTCCTGCCTCACCTACTCCCCCTCCTCGTCCGCCTCCTCCTGCTGCCTCACCTACTCCCACTCCTCTCGTCCGCCTCCACCTCGTCCGCCTCCTACTCCTCCCCCGCGTGGTACTCGACCTCGTTTCGCACGTTTCGTCGGACGGGTGTCTAGACCCGCCAATCCTTTGGCCTTCTTGGCGGTTGTGGCAACCGATGAAGGAGCGGCCACAGCTTTCACCGGTCGAGCAATTTGATCATTGTACAGATCGTTCACTCTTTTCAAACTTTCCTTTGGAATCTTGTTGCTACCTGTCATGTTTCAATCACCTGATACGAAGAAGAACAAACCAGTTAGTACAGATGATACAACTTGATGTAAATACAATAAATATATCAAGAATAAATGGAATTGTCACAATAATACATATAGTTGTTACACACACAAAATACATAGAGTTGTTGCACACACGAATACATAGAGTTGTTGCACACACGAATACATAGAGTTGTTACACACACGAATACATAGAGTTGTGATGCACATACATAGAGTTCTCACATGATTACATGGAGTTGTTAGAAATAAGGGTCAATATTAGGTGCAACATTTGGATCAGGGCTTTCATCATCGCTATCACGCCCGTTCATACATTCATCCTCGAAGTCTTCAGGGGGGGCCCTCATCCTCATCTAGCCCCATGTGCCATCGCATAAGTAATGCCAAATCTCGAGGGTCAGAAACATCCTCGTATTCGTCCTCTGCATTATCTACTTCCATGTCATCCATGGCCTCATGTTCCATAGCATCATGTTCGTGATGCACGCCATCATCTTCCTCTGCATCATCTTCGTCTTCGTCAGTGTCTGCTTCTTGAAAGAACTCTCCCTCGTATGTGTTAGGGTTTATATGGTAATCGTCCTTGTTTGGGGTAGGTACCTTGATACGCGGGGGTACCTTGTACACGACATCCCACTTCAAGAGATCGATATATTCCGTAGATGTGCACGCGTATGGGAGAAAAAACACTTGTGTAGCCTGTTGAGCCATAATATAGACATCATTTCCTTCATATTTTGATGCTCGTTCAACTTTGACAAAGCCAATACTAGGGGTTCGTCTCACTTTCTCAGGATTGAGCCAGCTTCATCTGAATACGATGGGCTTCACTCCTTGTAAACCACAATACTGCAGCTCATAAATTTCTTCGATGGTTCCATAGTAGTGACGTCCATCTGTCCCTAGACAATAGACCGCACTATTTATTGACCTTCGGTTGGGCCTCTCACGCGTGTGTTTATCAGTGTGGAAGCGATACCCATTCATGTCGTAAGCCTTAAATGACTTGGCCTCGTATTCAAAACCTTTGGCCACTTCTCTCACTTTGGCGTCCATATCAACCTCCTGATATGCCTACAAGATTAATAGGAGATTGTCTGGTTCATTAGTGGAAGCATTACGGCAAGTAAGATGAACTTGAAGTAACATAAAGTTAGAAAAGTTACTTTTCTTGAGAACCAAGAAATGAAACCGCCATCAACATTGGTATCTTCAAGAAGGTCTGCTGATTCTTCGTCGCTAGGAGGCCGTGGTAGCTTCCAGAATTCGTTCTGGAATTCCCTAGCAATGGGAAGAATTCGAGTTAGAACTCAAGACTAGTGAGTAGTTGTCAATAAAGGTGTTCTACACTTACTTTATGTACGGTTGCACTTCTTCCATGTTGGTCAAGACATAGATCATAATAGTCGACCACACAGTTCTTGGGCTTCGGTCCACTTGCTTTGCCACCTTGGCCTTCAAAGAGGCTAAGGTCAGAAACATTACTGGTGGGTTCTTCATTGTAACGAGGAGCTGGATTTAACCTAGTCTGAATACTGTCATGATAGTACTTTGTCGTGGTCGTGGCCACCTCCTCGTTCAGGTATGCCTCGGCTATGGAGGCTTCAATGCGGGCTTTATTCTTACATTTCCCACGAAGATGCTTGAACTCCCGTTCAGGTGCATACTGCCATCGGAACTGCACAGGTCCTCCCATTCTAGCCTCATACGCGAGATGTAAGATCATATGTTGCATCGGATTAAAGAAACCTGGCGGAAATATCATCTCTAACTTGCATAGCAACTCAGGTGCTTGTTCCTCCAACTTTGCAACCACTTCCTAATCTAGTTCTTTGGCACAAAGCTGGCGGAAGAAGTAGCTCAACTCCGCTAGCACTCGCCAAATATCCTCTCTGACATACCCTCGAATCATCACAGGCATTATCCGCTTAAGCCATACATGGTAGTCATGACTCTTGAGGCCTCCTATTCGCTTTGTAGCCATATTCACTCCCCTCATGATATTAGCTGCATATCCATCAGGGAAGTACAAGTTGTTCACAATCCATTGGTGAATTTCCTTCCTTCGGGGCATTGAAGGGGTGAAAGGGGCTGGTGGCTTCTTCCAAGAATTACCTTTTTTGCACGAGGCACCAAATTTAATTTTGGCCTGTTGCATAGTTTGGCTTGATCGATCCTAGCCTGAATGTTATCCTTTGACTTCTCGGTGTCGAGGAGCGTGCCGAGTAAGGCCGCCGCAATATTCTTTTCAGTGTGCATTACATCAATGTTGTGTGGAAGTAGAAGATCTTTAAAGTAAGGGAGCCTCCATAAGCTTGGAATGTGAGTCCACTGGTGTGTCTCTCCATATCCCACAAAACTTTCCCATCGAGCTTTTCCTCGAGAGCATCTAACTCATCCTTAAGCTAGGCACCGGTCATAATAGGTGGTGGCGGGTCATCAACAATAACACCTTTTTGGAAGTGCATAGCGTCTTGTCTGTATGGGTGATCAAGACGAAGGAACTGCCGATGTTGGTCAAAGCATACATACTTGTGACCCTTAGCCAGCCAAATGAAAGTCACACGCTGTCGACACACTGGGCAAGGCCATTTCCCCTTTACAAACCAACCACAAAATATCGCACGTGTCGGTAGGTCATGTAGCAATGTGTGGTACCAGATATGGCAGCCATCAAACCATATGGATTGAACCCGTCGATTGTTATCCCAACAGCTACACTCTTCCAGTCATCTGTTTTCTTATGAATTTCAATAAATTTCTTCCATGCTTCACCATCCCGTGGATGTTGCATCTTTTTTGTATTGTACATCTTCCCTTCCGCGGCCCATCTCATATATTGGGCAGTTTCCTCGGTCATATAAAGCCTCTGGATCCTTTCTGTGAATGAAAGATATCGAAGGATATTGACGACAATTGTGAGCTGCCTCTTGCTACCATCATCATCTATTACCTCAATATACCTAGAAGATTTGCACTTGACACAATAATTCGTATCTTTATGTTCATTTCTAAATAACATGCATCCATTTGGACAAGCATGTATTTGCTCATACGACATCTTAAGTGAACCGAGGATTTTGTTCGACTCGTACATGTTATTTGGCAATATATTTTCTTTAGGCAACATGCTAGCAATAACTGACAATAACTCATTGAAGCAAATTATGCTCATGTTATGGTTTGCCTTCAGGGCCATTAGGCGTGCAATGCCATCTAGTTGAGTAACCTCTGTATGGGCGTGAAGGGGTTTTCGTGCCGCAAACAAAAATGCATGATACTCTTCAGGGCTTTCCGGCGGCTCCTCGGAGTTCGGGTCCTCCCACGGATCCGCACGGCGGATGTCATCTAACAGGTTTTCAATCCGAGTATCATATTCGCCGGTGCGTTGTCGCACCACCTCCGCCCTGGACTATTCTGTCTCACCATGAAAGATCCGCCGGTAATAGCCTGGCATAAATCCATATTTGCCTAAGTGTTTACTCATAGTAATCTTATCTCTTTCAGTCTGGTTATCACACTCCGTGCATGGGCACGAAATTCCACGAATTGGCGTTTCTCCAGCAAATACTAATTCCAGGAAATCATTGGTCTTCGACCTCCACTCAGGGGTCATAACCTCCATGCTGGGATGTCCGGTGTACATCCACTCACGTTCTTCCATCCTCTGATATAAAGTGAAACACACACATATTTTTTTATGTAACAAGTGGTTCCATCAAGTTCTACGACATGCACTGAGCTATGTAATAGGTAAAGATAGGTCCTAATCCCACCCGAGAATGTGTAGGCTGGGTCCGCTTTCATGACGTACTCCGACCGAGACAAAATTTCGGCAGCACCTCCCCGCTTTTCTCCAAATACACGTCTCAGCAATAAGCCAAGAGGATGTGTATCTAGAGAACAACAAGGAGACACTGTCGAAATTCTGTCTCGGATCTAAGTACATCATGAAAACGACCCGCCTACACATCCTCGGGTTGTCCATGGAAAACGTGGACAATTCGAAAGAGTTGAGGTTATAAATATGCAAAGACTTGCATATTTATAGATACAACCCTTCTGAACGGGAGACACCTAGGTTACGCGACTATTTAGGTGATCTACAAATAATGAAAACCTACACATGAACGGGAAGAGATTACCCTTGAAGCGTGCAACGGAATTCACTCTCTCTATTGTCAAAATAGATGCATGTCCTGCATGAAAGAATGAAGTTGTGTCAATCATATGTCAAACACACAAACATCAATAACACTCACTCACACCCCCCCCCAACACACACACACACAAACACACTCACATATCCATACACACACATCACACACTCACTCACACACACACACACATCAATAGCACCCCTCTCCCACACACACACACTCACATACACCATTCATTATATATGCACATATATACACACCTAAATATAAAAAACCATTCATTATATATGCACACATACACCAACATCACTCACTGACACACGCACATAAAAAGCACACACTCACACACATTATTCACTATGCATATATATACACCTTTTGTTGTAATGGAGAGGGGGGAAACCCCTTTTATTTCAAAAAAACGAGATTGAGTAGGGGCTCACCAACGGGGCAGGGGGGGCGGCGGGGGAGGTGGATGCCGGACGTGGTAGAGCTCAGTGGAGGGGATGCCGCACCGGTGGTGCTCGGTGAAGCTTGGCCGAGATGGTGGTGGTGGATGAGCTCGGTGGAGGTGGCGGTGGGGGGGCTCGGTGGAGGTGGAGGGGTCGGGGGAGGCACTCCCGGTGGCAGGGGCGGCGGAGGCGGCGGCGGCAGAGCTCGCCTGATGGGGCGGTGGCACTAAGGGGCGGCAGCGGACAGAGGGGGCGGGAGCGAGAGAAACAGAGAGAGAAGAGAGGAGTGAGCGCGCGCGAGGGCGAAATTTTTGCATAAGTCCCGGCGGGAAACATTTCCGAGAGCCAACTTTTAGCGACACTCGGTAAAAGTCTTAACCTAGATCTCGGGGGCTTTTCCGAGAGCCGCACCGACAGTGGTTACCGACGGTTGTCCAGCAGCACTTGGTAATGGTAGCATTTTCCCAGAGGAACTCTCGGTAAAGCATCCTTCTTGTGCATTCTCCATAATATGTATTATACTTTTGTTTTGTTGTTTTCTTCCATGCTTGGCAAACAACCTTAGCACATCATAATTACCGTCTTGTGTTTTCTTTTTCAAATGATGGGCCTCGCCCGGTTCTAGAGACCGGCACCCCTCCGGTGGCCCCGACGGTCTAGGGCATTGATCAGCACCGAGAGGGTGTAGTCCACGGTGAATAACTGCTTCTCCGTGTTAGTGCATGTCATCGCGAGATGACAGACCAAGTCTAGGCCAAAGCCACAGCAAGACCCCATCCGTGTAGACCCCACGCGTCTGTTTCCCCCCTCCAGGTGCCGGCGGCGGCACCGTCCGTGAGGGGGGCACACCCCGGAGACGCGTGCCGGGCATTTGCAACCGCCACAACACTTCCAAACTTGTGAGAGGCCGCCTACGCAAGATTTGGCGGCATGTGCTAGCCCCGAAGGCCGCCGGCCACAGTCGTAGACACGCGAAGAGCAATCCGCGGAGAGGGAAGTGTTCAGATATTTCTCCATCACCAAAAATTATGAAAACTACCATCAGTCCTATAGCACATGTGCCCACGTCGTGTAAAAAACTCATGATTTTATCGCGCTCCAAGTATTTAATAATATTCACGCCTCATCATTACCGCAGAACGTCTACTACTGTGTCATCGCCGTCCGTGAGGGGGGCCACACCCCAGAGACGCGTGCCGCCTCTTCGGACATGCCACCACACCGTACAACATGTATGAGGGCCCGGTGCGATGCTCCGGTGGCATTACCACCCCCCCCCCAGGGCTCCCGTCCCGCCTAACCCTGTAGCGTTTGACCACGGGATCTAGCCCTTTGACTTTGCACGGACGGGCTTTGACCAGTGGAACTCTCCACCCGGTTGTGTTAGGTCAGCCCATAGGAACACTTTGGAGCAACATCCGGGCCAAAGCCACAGCAAGATCCCATCCGTGTAGACCCGACGCATCCGTTTCCCCATGTGTGTGGTTTGTGAGGCACGTGCCACGTCAAGGACGTGCGTGGCTTATTCAAATAGCACAGCACCCCTGCATGCATATGCATGGGCCACACGCATGTAGGGGTGCCCTCCCCCCCCCCCCTCGGGCGGTCTCTATATCGAGCACCCATCCTGTGGCCCCAGCGGTCTAGGGCGTTATTCGGCACCGAGAGGGTGTAGTCCATGGTGAATAACTGCTTCTCCGTGTTAGTGCATGTCATCGCGAGATGACAGACCAAGTCTAGGCTCGTTCTGTCACGGGATCACCCACCGAAGATTCTGTCTCGGGGACGGACGCAGCCGGTCCTCGACGTTCCCGCCCGTGTGTGTGGTTTGTGAGACACGTGTCACCTCAAGGACGTGCGTTGCTTATTCAAATAGCACACCACCCCTGCATGCATATTCATTGGCCACACGCATGTAGGGGTGCCCTCCCCCCCCTCGGGCGGTCTCCATATCGAGCACCCATCCGGTGGCCCCGGTGGTCTAGGGCATTATTCGGCACCGAGAGGGTGTAATCCACAGTGAATAACTGCTTCTCCGTGTTAGTGCATGTCATCGCGAGATGACAGACCAAGTCTAGGCTCGTTCTGTCACGGGATCACCCACCGAAGATTCTGTCTCGGGGACGGACGTAGCCGGTCCTCGACGTTCCCGCCCGTGTGTGTGGTTTGTGAGGCATGTGCCACGTCAAGGATGTGTGTTGCTTATTCAAATAGAACACCACCCCTGCATGCATATGCATGGGCCACACGCATGTAGGGGTGTCCTCCCCCCCCCCCCTCGGGTGGTCTCTATATCGAGCACCCATCCGGTGGCCCCTACGGTCTAGGAAGTTGACCGGCACCGAAAGAGGGGGTAGGCCACGGTCAACAACTGCTTCTTCTCATGTTTTTACTTTACACTCTTTAAAGTTGAGTTTTGAACAAATCTAACCCAAAAAGCATATATATATATATATATATATATATATATATATATATATATGTATGCGTACATCAAAAGTCTTTTATCGAAAAAATTCATCAAAAGTCATGGAATTTCCAAACTTTGGTCGTAAAAACATATGAAATATGAGATACAAAAAAGATAGTGCCAAACAAAAACAAAAAGAGAAGGGGAAAAAAATTAGAGCAGTGGTTACCGAGGGTCGGCTATCGGCTCTCGGTAATGTCCACCTTTCCGAGAGTTACTATCTGTAAAAGTGTAACCTAGATCTAGGGGGACATATTTTCCGAGAGTTACTCTCGGTAAAAGTGACGCACCAACAAGCACTCGGTAAAGGTGACGTCGACTACTTAAGCATATTCCCCCTGTTGTTTCTTCTCTCTGCTCCCCACCGACCGGCGCCTCTCCTCTCCTCTGCTCCCCACCGACCGGCGCCCCTCCACCGGCCGGCGCCCCCTCCACCGCCGCCCCCCACACCACACCGAGCTCCTCCCTCCGGTGAGCCCCCCCCCCCCTCCTCCTCTCCATGTGTGCATAGATAGAAGGATTGATAGATGAATGCATAGATAGATGGATGGATTGATAGATGGATGCATAGATAGATGGATGGATTGATAGAGGATGGATGGATGCCATGTAGATACATTTTTCTATATCAAAAGAAAAAATGTAGATAATTGTTGATAATGTTGTATGCATGGATGCTATGTGTGATGTGACGATGAATGGAGTGTTGATGAGAGTTGTTCTTTGGAGGAAGAAAAATCAACTTTTGGACGATGACGGTGATCTGTGTGAGCTCCTCCTCATGTTATATCTTGATAACGCACGAGGGGCTCACCCAGCTCAACCATCACCGAAAGTTGAAATCCCGTGAGAGAGTGTCCACCATATATACCATCACCAGCGAGAGTGTCCACCGTATATAGGTGAGAGAATGTCTTGAGAGTTGTTCTTGGAGGAAGAAAATCGACTTTTGATGATGGCGGTCGATCTACGTGAGCTCTTCATGTTATATCTTTCATGTTTGATTCTTATGTTATTGTCCATTGTGTGATGAAAGGTGTTAGCATCGATCGATTTTTTGGCTATGGCTTCCTCCAACGGCGAAGCTTCCATTAGGGTCGACTCCACGGACACGGAGAAGAGCGCCGAGGACTACTTGGAGGAACTGCTTGAGAAGAACCCAAAGCTGATCATAATGAAGTTTTTTGTGGATCTGGCCAAGAAGAATCCGCCAGCTAAGGAGGGCAAGGCTCCACCACGTAAGGAGCCATTGAGTCCACCGACCATCATTCCCGAGGACGCTTGGTCCTCCACTGTGGGGTATGCCCCCATGTGCTCTGACTCGACGATCACTGGTTTCACCAACTACACCTCGGAGTAGTCACCTAGATAGTTTGACGTTGATTTAGTTGTATCCTTAAGTACCTGCTGATATGGACTTGGATGGCCACTTGCGATGCTTTTGATTGTATGAGTGATGAATGCTTATGTTGATTATGTATGATGTGCATTATTTCTTGTTCTTTTGTAGATGAAGTGGTATGTGGTGTACAGAGGACGGTGTCCAGGAGTCTACAATTCATGGTCGGAATGCAATGAACAAATACTTTGTTATGAAGGCAACTCCCACGAATCATTCGACAACAGAGAGACGGCAGAGTATCATTACAATCAGTATTTGCTTAAGCAAAAGAGAAAAACTGATGAACGCAATGGTGCAAGCCAGACAAGACTTAGCTGGTTCAGTGGATTGAAGAACTTCATAATTCTCTTTCAGTTTGTCATAATTGTGGTGTTGCTTTTTATCATATGCTGCATGCATGTAGACCACTTTGTTGTTTAATTAGTAAGTAGGCACTTGTATTAAAGAGCTACTTTGTGATTTGAAATGAAGCTTGTGTGAACTATTTATGGATTAATGCTTATGTGAGTTTGTTGTTAACCTGTGTGACTTGAAATGCAAGTTTAAGTATTGTATAAATGTTTTTGCTGCACCAACTCGAGCAAAAAACAGTATGAACAGAACTGGGAACAAACTTTTACCGAGGGCGGTCCTCGGCAAAGAGGCATGCGCTGGGAGCTGAAGGCACTTCGCTGTTGCAGTTATGCCGAGAGGACTCTCGGTAGAGCAGTGGTTACCGAGGGTCGATTCTCAGCTCTCGGTAATGGCCACCTTTTCCGAGGGGCGCTCTCGGTAAAGCATCTAACCTAGATCTCTTTCCTTCTTGTGCATTCTCGATAATATGTATTATACTTTTTTGTTGTTTTCTTCCATGCTCGGCAAACAACCTTAGCACATCATAATTATCGTCTTGTGTTTTCTTCTTCGGATGGGCCTCGTCCGGTTCTAGAGACCGGCACCCCTCCGGTGGCCCCGGCGGTCTAGGGCGTTGTTCGTCACCTAGAGGGGGTAGGCCACGGGGAATAACTGCTTCTTCTGTTGGAAATATGCCCTAGAGGCAATAATAAATGGTTATTCTTATATTTCTTTGTTCATGATAATTGTCTATTGTTCATGCTATAATTGTGTTATCCGGAAATCGTAATACATGTGTGAATACATAGACCACAATGTGTCCCTAGTAAGCCTCTAGTTGACTAGCTCATTGATCAACAGATAGTCATGGTTTCCTGACTATGGACATTGGATGTCATTGATAACGGGATCACATCATTAGGAGAATGATGTGATGTACAAGACCCAATCCTAAGCA
Source organism: Triticum aestivum (assembly GCF_018294505.1). Taxonomy (NCBI): domain Eukaryota; kingdom Viridiplantae; phylum Streptophyta; class Magnoliopsida; order Poales; family Poaceae; genus Triticum; species Triticum aestivum. Next base: position 608,239,173 of record NC_057799.1, read on the forward strand.
TAGCTCAAAGATCGTGTAGTTCGTTTGCTAGAGCTTTTCCAATGTCAAGTATCTTTTCCTTAGACCATGAGATCGTGCAACTCCCGGATACCGTAGGAGTGCTTTGGGTGTGCCAAACGTCACAACGTAACTGGGTGACTATAAAGGTACACTACGGGTATCTCCGAAAGTGTATGTTGAGTTGGCACGGATCGAGACTGGGATTTGTCACTCCGTATGACGGAGAGGTATCTCTGGGCCCACTCGGTAATGCATCATCATAATGAGCTCAATGTGACTAAGGAGTTAGCCACGGGATCATGCATTACGGTACGAGTAAAGAGACTTGCCGGTAACGAGATTGAACAAGGTATTGGGATACCGATGATCGAATCTCGGGCAAGTAACATACCGATTGACAAAGGGAATTGTATACGGGATTGATTGAATCCTCGACATCGTCGTTCATCCGATGAGATCATGGTGGAACATGTGGGAGCCAACATGGGTATCCAGATCCCGCTGTTGGTTATTGACCGGAGAGGCGTCTCGGTCATGTCTGCATGTCTCCCGAACCCGTAGGGTCTAAACACTTAAGGTTCGGTGACGCTAGGGTTGTAGAGATATTAGTATGCGGAAACTCGAAAGTTGTTCGGAGTCCCGAATGAGATCCCAGACATCACGAGGAGTTCCGGAATGGTCCGGAGGTGAAGAATTATATATAGGAAGTCCAGTTTCGGCCACCGAAAAAGTTTCGGGGGTTATCGGTATTGTACCGGGACCACCGGAAGGGTCCCGGGGGTCCACCGGGTGGGGCCACCTATCCCGGAGGGCCCCATGGGCTGAAGTGGGAAGGGAACCAGCCCTTAGTGGGCTGGGGTGCCCCCCTTGGGCCTCCCCCTGCGCCTAGGGTTGGAAACACTAGGGGTGGGGGCGCCCCACTTGGCTTGGGGGGAAGCCACCCCCCTTCCCCCTTGCCCCCCCCCCATGTAGATGGGTTCCAGGGCCGCCCCCCCCCCCCCTCCAGGGGGCCTATAAATAGTGGGGGGGAGGGAGGGCAGCAGCACCACAGCCCCTGGCGCCTCCCTCTCCCCCTGCAACACCTCTCCCTCTCGCAGAAGCTTGGCGAAGCCCTGCCGAGATCCCGCTACTTCCACCACCACGCCGTCGTGCTGCTGGATCTCCATCAACCTCTCCTTCCCCCTTGCTGGATCAAGAAGGAGGAGACGTCGCTGCTCCGTACGTGTGTTGAACGCGGAGGTGCCGTCCGTTCGGCACTCGGTCATCGGTGATTTGGATCACGGCGAGTATGACTCCATCAACCCCTTTCATTGGTACGCTTCTGCTCGCGATCTACAAGGGTATGTAGATGCACTCCTTTCCCCTCGTTGCTAGTATACTCCATAGATGGATCTTGGTGATGCGTAGGAAATTTTAAAATTCTGCTACGATCCCCAACAGTGGTATCAGAGCCAGGCCTATGCGTAGTTACTATGCACGAGTAGAACACAAAGCAGTTGTTGGTGTAGATGTTGCCAATTCTTCTTGCCGCTGCTAGTCTTATCTTGTTTCGGCGGTATTGTGGGATGAAGCGGCCCGGACCGACCTTACACGTACGCTTACGTGAGACAGGTTCCACCGACTGACATGCACTATTTGCATAAGGTGGCTAGCGGGTGTCTGTCTCTCCCACTTTAGTCGGAACGGATTCGATGAAAAGGGTCCTTATGAAGGGTAAATAGAAATTGGCATATCACGTTGTGGTTTTACGTAGGTAAGAAACGTTCTTGATAGAAACCTATACAAGCCACGTAAAAACTTGCAACAACAATTAGAGGACGTCTAACTTGTTTTTGCAGCATGTGCTATGTGATGTGATATGGCCAGAAGATGTGATGAATGATATATGTGATGTATGAGATTGATCATATTCTTGTAATAGGAATCACGACTTGCATGTCGATGAGTATGACAACCGGCAGGAGCCATAGGAGTTGTCTTTATTTTTTGTATGACCTGCGTGTCATTGAATAACGCCATGTAAATTACTTTACTTTGTTGCTAAACGCGTTAGCCATAGAAGTAGAAGTAATCGTTGGCGTGACAACTTCATGAAGACACAATGATGGAGATCATGGTGTCATGCCGGTGACGAAGATGATCATGGTGCCCCGAAGATGGAGATCAAAGGAGCAAAATGATATTGGCCATATCATGTCACTATTTGATTGCATGTGATGTTTATCATGTTTTGCATCTTATTTGCTTAGAACGACGGTAGTAAGTAAGATGATCCCTTATAATAATTTCAAGAAAGTGTTCCCCCTAACTGTGCACCGTTGCGAAGGTTCGTTGTTTCGAAGCACCACGTGATGATCGGGTGTGATAGATTCTAACGTTCGCATACAACGGGTGTTGACGAGCCTAGCATGTACAGACATGGCCTCGGAACACACGCAATACACTTAGGTTGACTTGACGAGCCTAGCATGTACAGACATGGCCTCGGAACACGGAGGACCGAAAGGTCGAGCATGAGTCGTATAGAAGATACGATCAACATGGAGATGTTCACCGATCTTGACTAGTCCGTCTCACGTGATGATCGGACACGGCCTAGTTAACTCGGATCATGTTTCACTTAGATGACTAGAGGGATGTCTATCTGAGTGGGAGTTCATTGAGTAATTTGATTAGATGAACTTAATTATCATGAACTTAGTCTAAAATCTTTACAATATGTCTTGTAGATCAAATGGCCCACGTTGTCCTCAACTTCAACGCGTTCCTAGAGAAAACCAAGCTGAAAGATGATGGCAGCAACTATACGGACTGGGTCCGGAACCTGAGGATCATCCTCATAGCTGCCAAGAAAGATTATGTCCTAGAAGCACCGCTAGGTGAAGCACCAATCCCAGAGAACCAAGACGTTATGAACGCTTGGCAATCACGTGCTGATGATTACTCCCTCGTTCAGTGCGGCATGCTTTACAGCTTAGAACCGGGTCTCCAAAAGCGTTTTGAGAAACATGGAGCATATGAGATGTTCGAAGAGCTGAAAATGGTTTTCCAAGCTCATGCCCGGGTCGAGAGATATGAAGTCTCCGACAAGTTCTTCAGCTGTAAAATGGAGGAAAATAGTTCTGTTAGTGAGCACATACTCAGAATGTCTGGGTTACACAACCGCTTGTCTCAGCTGGGAGTTAATCTCCCGGATGACGCGGTCATTGACAGAATCCTTCAGTCGCTTCCACCGAGCTACAAGAGCTTTGTGATGAACTTCAATATGCAGGGGATGGAAAAGACCATTCCTGAGGTATATTCGATGCTGAAATCAGCGGAGGTGGAGATCAAAAAGGAACATCAAGTGTTGATGGTGAATAAAACCACTAAGTTCAAGAAAGGCAAGGGCAAGAAGAACTTCAAGAAGGACGGCAAGGGAGTTGCCGCGCCCGGTAAGCCAGTTACTGGGAAGAAGTCAAGGAATGGACCCAAGCCTGAGACTGAGTGCTTTTATTGCAAGGGAAGTGGTCACTGGAAGCGGAACTGCCCCAAATACTTAGCGGACAAGAAGGCCGGCAACACCAAAGGTATATGTGATATACATGTAATTGATGTGTACCTTACCAGTACTCGTAGTAGCTCCTGGGTATTTGATACCGGTGCGGTTGCTCATATTTGTAACTCAAAACAGGAACTGCGGAATAAGCGGAGACTGGCAAAGGACGAGGTGACGATGCGCGTCGGGAATGGTTCCAAGGTCGATGTGATCGCCGTCGGCACGCTGCCTCTACATTTACCTACGGGATTAGTTTTAAACCTCAATAATTGTTATTTAGTGCCAGCTTTGAGCATGAACATTGTATCTGGATCTCGTTTAATTCGAGATGGCTACTCATTTAAATCCGAGAATAATGGTTGTTCTATTTATATGAGAGATATGTTTTATGGTCATGCCCCGCTGGTCAATGGTTTATTCTTGATGAATCTCGAACGTGATGTTACACATATTCATAGTGTGAATACCAAAAGATGTAAAGTTGATAACGATAGTCCCACATACTTGTGGCACTGCCGCCTTGGTCACATTGGTGTCAAGCGCATGAAGAAGCTCCATGCAGATGGACTTTTGGAGTCTCTTGATTACGAATCATTTGACACGTGCGAACCATGCCTCATGGGTAAGATGACCAAGACTCCGTTCTCCGGAACAATGGAGCGAGCAACCAACTTATTGGAAATCATACATACCGATGTGTGCGGTCCAATGAGTGTTGAGGCTCGCGGAGGATATCGTTATGTTCTCACTCTCACTGATGACTTAAGTAGATATGGGTATGTCTACCTAATGAAACACAAGTCTGAAACCTTTGAAAAGTTCAAGGAATTTCAGAGTGAGGTTGAGAATCAACGTGACAGGAAAATAAAATTCTTACGATCAGATCGTGGTGGAGAATATTTAAGTCACGAATTTGGTACGCACTTAAGGAAATGTGGAATCGTTTCACAACTCACGCCGCCTGGAACACCTCAGCGAAATGGTGTGTCCGAACGTCGTAATCGCACTCTATTGGATATGGTGCGATCTATGATGTCTCTTACCGATCTACCGCTCTCATTTTGGGGCTATGCTTTAGAGACTGCCGCATTCACTTTAAATAGGGCTCCGTCGAAATCCGTTGAGACGACACCGTATGAATTATGGTTTGGGAAGAAACCTAAGCTGTCGTTTCTAAAAGTTTGGGGATGCGATGCTTATGTCAAGAAACTTCAACCTGAAAAGCTCGAACCCAAGTCGGAAAAATGCGTCTTCATAGGATACCCTAAGGAAACCATTGGGTATACCTTCTACCTCAGATCCGAAGGCAAGATCTTTGTTGCCAAGAATGGGTCCTTTCTGGAGAAAGAGTTTCTCTCGAAAGAATTGAGTGGGAGGAAAGTGGAACTTGATGAGGTGATAGTCACCCCTTCCGAACCGGAAAGTAGCGCAGCGCGGGAAGATGTTCCTGTGGTGCCTACACCGACTGGGGAGGAAGTTAATGATGATGATCATGAAGCTTCAGATCAAGTTACTGCTGAACTTCGTAGGTCCACAAGGACACGTTCCGCACCAGAGTGGTACGGCAACCCTGTCCTGGAAATCATGTTGTTAGACAACGGTGAACCTTCGAACTATGAAGAAGCGATGGCGGGCCCGGATTCCGACAAATGGCTAGAAGCCATGAAATCCGAGATAGGATCCATGTATGAAAACGAAGTATGGACTTTGACTGACTTGCCCGATGATCGGCGAGCCATAGAAAATAAATGGATCTTTAAGAAGAAGACAGACGCGGATGGTAATGTGACCATCTATAAGGCTCGACTTGTCGCTAAGGGTTATCGACAAGTTCAAGGGGTTGACTACGATGAGACTTTCTCACCCGTAGCGAAGCTGAAGTCCGTCCGAATCATGTTAGCAATTGCCGCATTCTATGATTATGAGATATGGCAAATGGACGTCAAAACGGCATTCCTTAACGGCTTTCTTAAGGAAGAATTGTATATGATGCAGCCGGAAGGTTTTGTCGATCCTAAGAATGCTGACAAAGTATGCAAGCTCCAGCGCTCAATCTATGGGCTGGTGCAAGCATCTCGGAGTTGGAACATTCGCTTTGATGAGATGATCAAAGCGTTTGGGTTTACACAGACTTATGGAGAAGCCTGTGTTTACAAGAAAGTGAGTGGGAGCTCTGTAGCATTTCTCTTATTATATGTGGATGACATACTATTGATGGGAAATGATATAGAATTCTTGGAAAGTATAAAGGCCTATTTGAATAAGTGTTTTTCAATGAAGGACCTTGGAGAAGCTGCTTATATATTAGGCATCAAGATCTATAGAGATAGATCAAGACGCCTCATTGGTCTTTCACAGAGTACGTACCTTGACAAGATATTGAAGAAGTTCAATATGGATCAGTCCAAGAAGGGGTTCTTGCCTGTATTGCAAGGTGTGCAATTGAGCACGGCTCAATGCCCGACCACGGCAGAAGATAGAGAAAAGATGAGTGTCATCCCCTATGCCTCGGCCATAGGGTCTATTATGTATGCCATGCTGTGTACCAGACCTGATGTAAACCTTGCCGTAAGTTTGGTAGGAAGGTACCAAAGTAATCCCGGCATGGAACACTGGACAGCGGTCAAGAATATCCTGAAGTACCTGAAGAGGACTAAGGATATGTTTCTCGTTTATGGAGGTGACGAAGAGCTCGTCGTAAAGGGTTACGTCGACGCTAGCTTCGACACAGATCTGGATGACTCGAAGTCACAAACCGGATACGTGTATATTTTGAATGGAGGGGCAGTAAGCTGGTGCAGTTGCAAGCAAAGCGTCGTGGCGGGATCTACATGTGAAGCGGAGTACATGGCAGCCTCAGAGGCAGCGCAAGAAGCAATCTGGATGAAGGAGTTCATTACCGACCTAGGGGTGATTCCCAATGCGTCGGGCCCGATGACTCTCTTCTGTGACAACACTGGAGCTATTGCCCTTGCGAAGGAGCCCAGGTTTCACAGGAAGACCAGGCATATCAAGCGTCGCTTCAACTCCATTCGTGAAAGTGTTCAAAATGGAGACATAGATATTTGTAAAGTACATACGGACCTGAATGTAGCAGATCCGTTGACTAAACCTCTCCCTAGAGCAAAACATGATCAACACCAGGACGCTATGGGTGTTCGATTCATCACAATGTAACTAGATTATTGACTCTAGTGCAAGTGGGAGACTGTTGGAAATATGCCCTAGAGGCAATAATAAATGGTTATTATTATATTTCTTTGTTCATGATAATTGTCTATTGTTCATGCTATAATTGTGTTATCCGGAAATCGTAATACATGTGTGAATACATAGACCACAATGTGTCCCTAGTAAGCCTCTAGTTGACTAGCTCGTTGATCAACAGATAGTCATGGTTTCCTGACTATGGACATTGGATGTCATTGATAACGGGATCACATCATTAGGAGAATGATGTGATGGACAAGACCCAATCCTAAGCATAGCTCAAAGATCGTGTAGTTCGTTTGCTAGAGCTTTTCCAATGTCAAGTATCTTTTCCTTAGACCATGAGATCGTGCAACTCCCGGATACCGTAGGAGTGCTTTGGGTGTGCCAAACGTCACAACGTAACTGGGTGACTATAAAGGTACACTACGGGTATCTCCGAAAGTGTCTGTTGAGTTGGCACGGATCGAGACTGGGATTTGTCACTCCGTATGACGGAGAGGTATCTCTGGGCCCACTCGGTAATGCATCATCATAATGAGCTCAATGTGACTAAGGAGTTAGCCACGGGATCATGCATTACGGTACGAGTAAAGAGACTTGCCGGTAACGAGATTGAACAAGGTATTGGGATACCGACGATCGAATCTCGGGCAAGTAACATACCGATTGACAAAGGGAATTGTATACGGGATTGATTGAATCCTCGACATCGTGGTTCATCCGATGAGATCATCGTGGAACATGTGGGAGCCAACATGGGTATCCAGATCCCGCTGTTGGTTATTGACCGGAGAGGCGTCTCGGTCATGTCTGCATGTCTCCCGAACCCGTAGGGTCTACACACTTAAGGTTCGGTGACGCTAGGGTTGTAGAGATATTAGTATGCGGAAACCCGAAAGTTGTTCGGAGTCCCGGATGAGATCCCGGACGTCACGAGGAGTTCCGGAATGGTCCGGAGGTGAAGAATTATATATAGGAAGTCCAGTTTCGGCCACCGGGAAAGTTTCGGGGGTTATCGGTATTGTACCGGGACCACCGGAAGGGTCCCGGGGGTCCACCGGGTGGGGCCACCTGTCCCGGAGGGCCCCATGGGCTGAAGTGGGAAGGGAACCAGCCCTTAGTGGGCTGGGGCGCCCCCCCTTGGGCCTCCCCCTGCGCCTAGGTTTGGAAACCCTAGGGGTGGGGGCGCCCCACTTGGCTTGGGGGGGAAGCCACCCCCCCCTTCCCCCTTGGCCGCCCCCCCCCCCCATGTAGATGGGTTCCAGGGCCGGCGCCCCCCCCCTCCAGGGGGCCTATAAATAGTGGGGGGGAGGGAGGGCAGCAGCACCACAGCCCCTGGCGCCTCCCTCTCCCCCTGCAACACCTCTCCCTCTCGCAGAAGCTTGGCGAAGCCCTGCCGAGATCACGCTACTTCCACCGCCACGCCGTCGTGCTGCTGGATCTCCATCAACCTCTCCTTCCCCCTTGCTGGATCAAGAAGGAGGAGACGTCGCTGCTCCGTACGTGTGTTGAACGCGGAGGTGCCGTCTGTTCGGCACTCGGTCATCGGTGATTTGGATCACGGCGAGTACGACTCCATCAACCCCGTTCATTGGAACGCTTCCGCTCGCGATCTACAAGGGTATGTAGATGCACTCCTTTCCCCTCGTTGCTAGTATACTCCATAGATGGATCTTGGTGATGCGTAGGAAATTTTAAAATTCTTCTACGATCCCCAACATCTTCGTGTTAGTGCATGTCATCGCGAGATGACAGACCAAGTCTAGGCCCGTTCTGTCATGGGATCACCCACCGAAGACTCTGTCTCGGGGACGAACGCAGCCGGTCCTCGACGTTCCCGCCCGTGTGTGTGGTTTGTGAGGCACGTGCCACGTCAAGGACGTGCGTTTCTTATTCAAATAGCACACCACCCCTGCATGCATATGCATGGGCCACACGCATGTAGGGGTGCCCTCCCCCCCCATCGGGCAGTCTCCATATTGAGCACCCATCCGGTGGCCCCGACGGTCTAGGGCGTTATTCGGCACCGAGAGGGTGTAGTCCACGGTGAATAACTTCTTCTCCGTGTTAGTGCATGTCATCGCGAGATGACAGACCAAGTCTAGGCTCGTTCTGTCATGGGATCACCCACCGAAGATTCTGTCTCGGGGACGGACGCAGCCGGTCCTCGACGTTCCCGCCCGTGTGTGTGGTTTGTGAGGCACGTGTCACGTCAAGGACGTGTGTTGCTTATTCAAATAGCACACCACCCGTGCATGCATATGCATGGGCCACACACATGTAGGGGTGCCCTCCCCCCCCCCCTCGGGCGGTCTCTATATCGAGCACCCATCCGGTGGCCCCGGCGGTCTAGGGCATTTTTCGGCCCCGAGAGGGTGTAGTCCATGGTGAATAACTGCTTCTCCCTGTTAGTGCATGTCATCGCGAGATGACAGACCAAGTCTAGGCCCGTTCTTCGAGATCTGAGAAAAATTAGAGCAGTGGTTACAGAGGGTCGATTCTCAGCTCTTGGTAATGGCCACCTTTTTCGAGAGGCGCTCTCGGTAAAGCATCTAACCTAGATCTTAACCTTTCCCCTTTCTTTTGTATCTTCATTCCCCTCCTATCTGTTCCCTGCGCCACCGCCATCGCCGCCGCCAGCCCTCAACCGCCACCAACTGCCGCCGCCACCCCTCCTCCACCGCCCCCAACTGCGTCCACTGCCCCCAACTGTCGCCGCCACGGTGCTTCATGGCCGGCGGCCGGCGCGGTGGCTCTTTGATGCGACCCAACGACGGCCGCCGCAGCGGAGCTCCTGCGGTAGCGCGGCAGCTGGAGATGCCCTCAGGTGTGTACACCTATCCCACTGAACATGTGCAAATTTTGTTGAAGAAGATGAGAATTGGGAAAATTCTGTTCATAGGTGCTCCACTAGGGGCTAGTAATTCAGTTCATAGGGTATTTTTAGGTGCTCCACTAGGTCCATGCTGATCTAGTTCTAGGTATTTTAGGTGCTCCACTAGGATGTTTGAGTTGCACAACATGTTGTGAGTTGCACATGTTTTTTTTGCTTTCATTTTGAAAATGACCCCCTCTTGGATGCTTGTCACGCTCCGCCACTGCCACTAGGGGCTAGTAATTGCAAGTAGGCACCATCTTGCTGAGGAATTTAATACCATGGCAAAACTGGCTACAAAACAGCCAAACCTGAAATTGTGGGTCAAGTTCATCATAATTTGCTGCTGTATACTACTGTAATGTACAGTTTTTAGCCTATTTTGCATGTTTTTGAGGAGTTGATATTGTCCAGTGCATGATAATATGCTCATGTTGCTTATGTATATTTTTCAGCTATTGTAATGTACTCCCTCCATTCCCTTATACAAGGCCGCAAACTCAAATTACAGGTACCAAGGTAAAAATTAATGACTGCTTTGCAAGCCAACTTTTCTTCTCGTTAAAAGGGATTATTAATAAGCCCTCATGCATGCAAGAAAGGAATGAGAAGGAAGTAGCACAACATTATTATGACTGCATGCATGAAAGTATTAAACAAGTTGCTAATTCGAGGAAACATCATTAATTTTTACCTCGATTACTGTTAGTGGCCTTGTATAGATGCAAAATGTATTTTCCATAGTGGCCTTGTATAAGGGAATGGAGGAAGTATAGTGATCCGCCTATTTTTTCATATATTTGAACAGTTCATATTGTCCAGTGCATGATAATATGCTCCTGTTGCCTATGTACTCTTTTCAGTCAATTTTTCATGTATTTTGGACAAGTGGTATGGTTAATATTCACCATATATTTTTTGTTTTTCAGATTCTGATGGGAGCACTGGTAGTAAGTACCGGAGAGTCCCGACTGGTAGGACCGAGTCGTCCGCCTCCCATCAGGCCACAACCGAGGCATCGTCATCATCGGATGGCGATGTCGGAGTGGGCTTAGATGCACCAGATCTGCTCGCTACCGAGTCGGGCGACATGGAGGCCTCGGACGGCTCGGGGTCTACCTCGAGCAACACTTCCAAGAGGAAGAAATCCGGGCGTGGTCCAGGGAAGGTCCCGGAACCAACTGCTACCAGCAACCGTCCTGTCATTTGCCCGACAGGAGAGGGGTAAGCAAGCATTTCATTTGCATCATATTTTGGATGCCACAGCTTTGACACTCACATATGCTTGTCTTTTATATCATGCAGTCAGTGGGAATTTATCCCGACACAACCTAAGGGGGCACGCCCGCCGAACCACGTCATCAGCTCCCTCTTGAGGAAGCACTTCCCTGGATTGTCCAAGCCGGGTGATGACGATCCGCCGTCGCCAGGTTTAACCTGGGAGCATTACCTACACAACAAGGATGAGCACGATGTCACCATGGCCACTCGGGTCATCAATGCTTTTTTTGTAAGTATCTTCGCTCCGGCCACTGCATTTTTCCATATCCAAATCCTTGCTTGCGTGGATGGTGAGAAGATGCCATATGCTTTCTTGTAGCAAACATTTGCTTGCGTGGATGGTGAGCAGCAGAAGGCGATCAAAGGCATCGTGAAATCTGCCCGAAAGATACTCTCTGACACCAAGCACACACTGCGGTACAAAGCCGTGATGGAGTGTCGGCCGCTCGATGACAAGGGAGAGAAGATGACAATGAAGACTGCTTGCCAGACCAACTTGTCGCGAGAAGAATACCTGTCAGTGGTAAGTGACTACATCGGTTGCTAGTACTTTGATTCATCCCTCTTGTTCCTCAATTATTTGATTTTGTCTGACTAGGTGAAGGAACCCTGGATGAAGGACGATTGTTGGGAGGCCCTGGTTGACATGTGGTGTGACCCAGCATGGCAGGCGCAGCATGTGGAGAAGGGAAACGAGCGAGCCAAAATGCCAGGCCCGGCTCATGTCTAGGGGAGCCGGAACCTAACCGCTCTCAAGCAACACATGGTATGTGGATTAAGATGTTAACTTTTTCACACGGTGCATCTTGGTTCATTAAACTTGATGGTTAATTTTGCAGGAGGCGAAGGTTGGTCGCCCAGTCCACATCCTGGAAGCCTGGAGAGAGGGCCACAAGGGAAAGGATGGCGCCGAGTTCTGCAGCGAGTCGGCGGAGGAGAAGTGGGGGACCTTCAAAGAGGTCTTCCAGGAGGTGCACGGGCAGGAAGCCGAACCTACGTCCAAGCCCCTTGATGCTGAGCTTCTCAAGATGATCTATATATGAACAAGTGTACTTCTATTGTGACGTGCACGTGTTTTGCAAGTAGTGACAATATGTATGAATTTGCGACTTGTGTGTGACGTCTACTAGGATAATACATTCGACTTGTTTGTGACAATATGTGGACTATCCCTAATTATGCCTATATATGTGTGGACTAGATCAAATTATGCCTATTTGATCAAATTATGCCTATATATGTGTGGACTAGATCAAATTATGCCTATATATGATCCTTCTGCCAAGTAGTTGTTTTTATCTGCAGGGATCAGAAAAGAAATAGCTTAAACAGCAGAATGGATGGAAAAGATTTCCGAGAGCAACACTCGAAAAACTACATATTACCGAGAGCTCGTCTCGAAAACATGATTGTCTGGGAGACCTACTGTTGTGCCACAACTTTTCTGAGAGCAGCTCTCGAAAAAGAAGGCGACATTGCCGAGACCAGCTCTCGGCAAAGCTATGTAACTGTCAGCTCCCATGTGGGCCAGGCTGTCCTACTGGTCAGGAGGATTGCCGAGAGCAGCTCTCGGCAAAGATATCGCCATTTTTTTCAAGAATATTTAGGAAGTTATTTAAAACTTTTACTGATAAATGTGACCAGTGGGACCACATGTCAGTTAGAAAGAACACACACAAAAAAAGAAAATAGGATGTTGCATATGCTTTGCCGAGTGTCAAGCTACGGCTCTCGGTAAAGTACGCAGTAACTGACGGAGCCGTCTGTTGCGGACGCGTATGCCGCGTGGCTCCTCTTTGCCGTGAGCGGCTCTCGGCGTCTGCAGGGTTTGCCGCGCGGTGCCTCTTTGCCGTGAGGCAGTGACAGCAAAGATGGCAGTTTGCCGTGAAGCTGGGTTTGCCGAGAGTGACACTCGGCAAGTGTCCGTGTTTTAGCACTCGGCGAGGAATATTACACCCGGCGTACGTGAAAATTCCAGTAGTGAAATGATAGCTGTGGTGGCGCCGTCATTCGGAAGAAGACCCAAGAGCTCGGTCGAAATCTGAGACTCCGAGTGTAAACTGTAAATCCACTGCAGAATTGCAAGGTCGTCTTTCATCCGGACGGAATCGGCAAGTGATGGTGCTAGATGTGAGAGAAGGCAGAGTGCCGTCGCCGGTGGCGGGGGCAGATGGTGAGCCGTCAGGGCTCATTGAGGATCTAACTGATTACCATGTTAAACTGAGAGAAACTGAATACTGGAAAGCTTGATTCATTTATTTATTCGTCGAGTTACAGTATATAAGTAGACCAACTGCAGCTATGCACGTTCTGACGATCGTGGGCATGAACTGCTACAAGTGAGGGGGTGTGCGGTACAGCTGACAATACAGTGATCAGCTACGGTACAATGCAGAGTTTATACTGTCTCACACGATTACATAGGAAGAACCGAAGAATGGTGAACGGAGGCTCGGAGTAGCTCCTCAGGCATCAGCCGGCGGCGCGGGACCGAGTGCCGGGCCGCAGCCGGTGAGGCAGGAGAGGTCAGCGGTGAGGCATTCCGTCATGCAGTCGTTCGCTTCGTCGAGCGGCTTGTCCATGCAAAAGCTCCCACAATCATCCGCCATGCTGACGCAGCCCATGAAACAGTCGACGACGGAGTGCGTGGGCACGCGCTCGCCTCCCATGTCACGCTCGCCGGCGCCTGGTGCGACAGACGCCAAGGGCGCTCGGACGACCCCCTTGATTCTGCCTTCGGCGGTGGACATGAAGGCGGCTACGAGCAGCAGAAGCAGAAGGACGCCACCGATGGGGTTCCCGGCGGCGGCCATGGAAACTCGGACTGGAACTGCTCTGCGCTGTGCGAAATGTGTATGGGAGGCAGATGTACTGCTCTGCGCTGTGAGCTTTTGATGGGTAGGGCTGCATTTCAAGGACGCGCGCTGTTGTTTAAGTAGCTCGTCGGGGTGGACATGGCGTCCCAATCTCCTCCGCGCTGAGCGCGGGGCACAAATTGCATGTAGGCAGATCACTCCGTGTTGGTCACTTTAGGCTTGCGAGCACTACTTGCGTGATCACTGACTCGCTGTGCGTGTTTAGCACGAAGAAGGGAGGAGGATGGAGGAAGGACCGAAGGAGGAGGAAGAAGACGTGAAACTGGGCCGAGCTTCCTACATGCAATTTGTGCCTCGGAAGAAGAAGGGGAAAGGAGGAAGAAGCGGGGAAATGCATTCCTGGGCTCAGTCTCAGATGCTCCCTATATCTCCACCGCCCAGGTTCCTCGGGATCTGAGACCATTCATGTATATCTGGATGTATCTCAAGCGTATAGGAATTGTAACACAAATATGTCTGCCACATTTATGACTGGTAGGCGCCGTCTCCTGGTCGCCGGCTCAGCCAAGTCCTCACGAAACATGGACCATACTGAGCCGACATGTCCCTTACATCTCCTCTAGCCACGCAGCTCCCCCTCGTGTTGATAGACGAATCCTGCCGGACAACCTCACCGCCCGTCATCTCCGTTGTCCCGACGCCGACGACGTCGAGCTCCTTCTCTGCCCTTCTCGCGGATGCCGCCATCGTCGCTCGGCGTCGGGGCGCCCGCTTCCCACGCAGCAGCAGCCGCCTCTGCGTCATCCTGATCACTAGCCTGCCGACGGCGAACGGCGCCCAAACGAGCGGCAGGACCAGGAGGCTGACGAGTGACGATCACGCACGGGCAGCACGCCAGCGTCGCGCAGTCCGCCACAGTCACCACCGCGCAGGCGCGCACTATTGGCACATGCCCCTCGTTCACCACCGCCGTCGTGGACTCCCCCTCGTCCTTTCAGACGGCTTCAAACCTGCGTCACGATGGTGGCACCGCATGCTCGTGTCGGTGCCGCCTCGCCATGCCAATCATCGACCGCAGACAGAGACACGCAAAGGTGTTTGTGATTGAACTGACTTGCCCATCACAGTGTTTCTGGGTCGACTTTCCCTATCGATTTTACTGACACTCTTGGTAATGTGTTCTTCATGTTCTGCATTTCCACTGCGGTTCCCTACACCTAGCAAGGCCCGAACAATTCTGCACAGGTCAAGCTCCATCCGAATCGGATGCCGTAGGGAATTCAGGCTCTCTCGCTGGGAGGAGCGCTAGCGGATGTCGACACCGGATGCTAAAAGATAATCCCAAAAGCCATGGCTAACATGTCGACGGGGTCCAGCATGAACTCCATTCCGCTCGCCGCCATCTCCGACCACCAAGCTCAGACTGCGCCACCGCACAAAAGCAAACCGTGCAATCTTCCTCATCTGCAGGTCGATACCTTTGGCCGCCCCTAGTCCATATGTGTGTGCCACGGCTCCAGTAAGTTCCAACGGCAGACCAACGCCATGTGCTGACAGATTGGACCAAGGCTCAGGTTGTAACAGATGTTCCCAAGCCACGGATCAGAATCCACATCTGACGGAAGGATAAACAGATCGTTTGAATTGCCCACGCGCCCTACGAAAGAGGCCCACAACACTCCACTGTTTCCTACAGTATATGGCTCGTATTCTTTTTTCCAACGCACCATGCCATTGATTTCCCTGACATATTCCCTGATCCCCATGCAACATTGAACGTCCAAGATATCAGGTGCAGGTGAACCTGAGCACCAAAACACTGCTCTCGAAGAAGCGTCTATGTCTTGGCTCGGGGTTCCTATATGGCGCGTAGGTCGCCGGATACCACTGTAGCGCGTACCCCATGTGTCTTTCGGGCCGGCCCAGTTCGCTTCCCTTCTTCTGGTTTTGCCGGTTTTGGGAAGGTTCTAGAACCTTCGTAGAACCAGCTTTTTCGTTTTTTATGTTTTCTATACTAGCTTTTACCGTTTTTCTGTTCTTTTCAATTTTTTCTTTCGTTTTTCTTTTTCGGTTTTTCTTTCCCTTTTTTCTATTTTCTTCTTCTTCACTTTTTGAATATTTTTGGCATTTTTTATTTTGAATTCGTTAACAACTTTTTTTGTTCATCGAATTCAAAAAATGTTCAACCATGCAAGAAAATGTTGAACAATCCAAACCATGTTCATCCAATTCAATTTTTTGTTCATCAGATTTTAAAAATGTTCATAAAAATTCAAAAGTTGTTCGGCAAACTAAAAAAATGTTCATCGGTTTCTTTTTTTCATTGAATTTTTCGTTCATCACATTCAAAATTTTGTTCGCTGAATTAAAAATTTGTTCATCATTTTTTTCAAAATAATATTCATCGAATGCAGAAAATTATTTTGTTCTTCAAATTAAAAAATGTTCATCAAATGCCAAATTTGTTCATCGATGTTCAAAATATGTTCGTAAAATTAAAAAAAAGTTCATTCCTTTGGAATCATGAACATTTTGTACAAATATGTGAACATTTTTTCGAATTAGCAAACATTTTTTGAACCATGAACATTATCTTAAAATCAAGACAATTTTTTGTAATCATGAACATTTTTTGCAAATTCGTGAACATTTCACGAATGCATGAACTTTTTTTGAAATCATGAGCATTTTTTTATATTCGTGAACATTTTTAAAATTTGTGAACATTTTTTGTAATCATAAATATTTTTTGCAAATTCCTGAACGTTTCGCGAATGCATGAACTTTATTCGAAATCATGCACATTTTTTACAATTGGTGACCATTTTTTGAATTTGTGAACTTTTTTTTGCAAATTCATGAACATTTTTTGAATTCCCGAGCATATTTTGAAATAATGAAAAAAAATCGGAATCAAAATAGTTTTTTTAATAAGCAACTTTTACTGAAATTTAGAAGCTGTTTGATATCCTGAATTATTGAAAAAAAGAAAAAAAAAGGCAAAGGAAAACACGAAAAAAAAACAGGGGGTGTGCTCCCGCTGCATTCTCAGCGTGTGGCACGCCATATAGGAGCTCTCGTCTTGGCTGGTTTTGGCAAGCTTTTCGTAGCCAGTTTCGGGAAGCTTTTGGCCATTTTTTTAATTCTGGCCTTTCTAGAAGGTTTTTATGCGGTTTTTATTTTCTTTTTCCCTTTTCTTTTTTCTTTCCCTTTTTATTTTCTTTTATTTATCTTATCTTTTTTCTTTCACCTTTGTTTTAAAATGTGCAAACTGTTTTCTAATCAAACACTTTCTTCAAAATCATGAACTTCTTTTCCAAATTGATGAACTTTTTCCAACTACGTGAATTTTTTTGAAGACACATAACTTTTTTTCAACCTCATGACATTTTAAATCGATGAACTTTTAGTCCTTAAACTTCTTTTCCAAATCATGAACTTAAAAAAATGATGAACTTTTTTCCAAATCTGCAAGCTTTTTTGAGTTCGTGAACTTTTTTTTGAACCTTCAACTTTTCCAAGTTTGCGAAATTTTTTTCAAATCCATGTACTTTTTTTAATCCCGTGGAGCTTTTTTGGAACTCATGAATTTTGTTAAATTCATGTACTTATTTTCAAATACGTGAATTTTTTCCAAACTCGTGAACAATTTTCAAATTTGTGGGCATTTTTTCAAACTCATGAACTTTTTTCAAATGCATATACTTTTTTAATTCAAATTCATGAACGAATTTTCAAATTGGTTAATTGTTTTTAAACTCGTGATTTTTTTAATTGGCATCCATGAACAAATTTCAAAATCGGGGACATTTTCCAACTTCATGAGCTGGTATCAAATTTGCCAACTTCTATATACATATTTCATGAACTTTTGTCAGATCCACAAATTCGTGAACATTTATTCAAATCCACGCCCCCCCCCCCCCCAAAAAAAGTGAAATTCATGAACTTTTTCAATATCCAGAAATTCGTGAGAATTTATTCAATTCCATGAACTTTTTTCAAATTCGTATTTCTTCCAAATTCATGATTTTTTTTCAAATATGTGAACATTTTTCATCTCATAATTTTTTGTTCAATAGTACTATGACCGGTTGGTTTTTTTCCTAGCAGACCAACTGAAGAAAATATACAAAGAAGCTAGCTATTTTTGGAGAAAGAAAAGAAAACAATAAACTAGTTGACGAAGCGAAGTGGGCAAGTGGATGAAGTGGGCGAGCGGCAAAGCGAGCGAGTGGGCGAGCCAGCTGGCAACCAACGCGAGCGCTAGCTACCTAACTAGCGCTAAAGGCGCTGACGAGGAGCTCTATTCTCTAGCGCCCTTCAAAAACTAAATTGTCTCGCCTATAGGAAGATGGCGTTTCCTATATCTCATAAAGCAAACGCAAACCCCATTGAAGTGCACGCTACATGGTCCGACCCGTTTCGGCTTTTTAATGTGTCTTTTTCCAGTTTTCTCTCGTTTTCAGTATTTTCATTCGGTTTTCTTATATTTTTTTTGTATTCTTATTTTTTTATTTATGTTTTGAAATCCATTAAAAAAAGAATTTGGAAATATTTTTTTAAGTTCATGGATATTTTTGTAATTGCGAATATTTTCTGATTTCTTGAACATTTTCTGAATTGGAGAACATTTTTTGGATTCATCAATATTATTTGTATTCCTGAACATTGTTTTGTATTTGTCAACATTTTTCAAAATTACGAAAAAAAATTGAATGCTTGATCATTTTTTTAATTAGCAAATTTTTCTGAATTGAAGTCAAGCATGACTTATGTTTCTTCAACGTGTAATTTCCGCTTTCTACAATTCGACTAGCCCATCCCCTTCCATGCAAAACGTTATGTCTTGGAGAAGCTGGATTTCGAAGATCATGATAATATGCAGATAAAGAGAGTTCACCTCAGGACCCATCATGGTTATGCTTTTAGCGTAAAGATATACAATGCGGTGACCTACTCCCATCTTGGTTGTTCGAATTGGGCAGCACTATGCAAGGCGTATGGTTTTTAGGAGGGTATGCATGTCACCTTCGATCTTGGTGATCCTGAAGATGACATCGATGAAGATAATGTCGAGGAAGAGAATATCGACATTTGGGTCGATGTTGATACGCTTCCACTTCTACCTCTATGTGAGTTTCTCAAACATATTTATTGTGTAATTTATATTGTTTTTATAAAATAGTTGACAGCTTATATATTTCCATTTGACAGCTTATTTCCATTCTTCAAAAAATGTTCGGAAAGTAGTAGACAAAACCTACTACACTGGTGGCTCTGAACTAACTTACGAGGAGAAATCATCTGGTCTCCTTTATTATTGATGTTGAGACTTTCAATAAGAATTATGAAACTCCTCCACACTATGGTCAATACGTGCCACTAGTCCACGTGTTGAACTATGGCAAAATCCATGGAAATGGCATGGTAAGATTTTTTATTATTATGACACCAGTGCATCTTTTGCATACATTCTTCTAAAGCTAATCTACATTGCTAACTACATTACTATTATGCTCTTCAATAGAAAATGCCGAAGGATGTGCCTCATCTGATGCATACGAAAGGTCACATGGATGTTGTTAGCTTACGGCCAAGTCTGCCTACGGGTCACCGCTGTTCATACAAGATTTCTCGAACAGATGAAGACCTCACAATAAAAGAATGGAAAAAAGTTATGAATGATCGTAGGGAGATACTTGGAAGCAACATTGTGCGAAGCCCACGGACTGGAGACGGAATAACCTCCATTCTCCATAATGGAGAGTCAGGGGCGATGTTGTTTTATGCTATTTTACCTTAGAGAGGGTAGCAGGTCTTAGCTAATACTCATTATCATGTGCTAAGAACAATTAACTAGGGTTGGTTAGATGACTATGATGATGATGAGTATGACTTGTTATTATGATAACGAGTAGAAGTTGTTAGATGACTATGATGATGATGAATATGACTTGTTATTATGATAACGATGATGAATTATTATTATGATGATGATGCTGAGTTGTTATATTGTTATGAGCATGATGAGTTATTATATATATCAGTGGATGAAAAACGTTGATTAGATTCAAGTGGAGGCAATATGGTGCAGATCGAAAGTACTACTAATCCAAACTAAAGTGATCAAGTTTGGATTAGTAGTACTTTCGATCTGCACCATGTTGCCCCACTTGGATCTAATCCACGTCTATTTCACCTAATGATATATATATAATAACTCATCATGATCATAAAATCATATGATGAGACTACTGTATAATACCTATACAAATACAACGCCAATATGTTGCAGAAAAAAAACTAGAAAATTTAGCAGTAGCGCGGGTACGCACATAGTAGCAGCGTGCCATTAGCAGTAGCGAGCGTTCAGCAAGCACGCTACTACTATGTATGTTAGAAGTAGCACGAGCAAACCCACGCTACTAGTAAAATTTAGCTGTAGCGCCTTATCAGTAGCGCCGGGGCCCGCGCTACTGATAAGGCAAAACCCCGCGCTACTGCTAACTTTTTCCCTAGTAGTGAGAGTGTGCCAGAGATTGGAGGGATGGAAGGAAAAAAATTATCCGTGCAAGGTAAAAAGATTCTCCTAAAAGCAGTAGCGCAGGCAATTCCAGCATATGCTATGTCCGTGTTCAAGTTACCAAAGGGGGTATGTAAATCAATCATGGATGAAATTTTGAGCTACTGGTGGGGTGATGGAGAGGAGAAAAGGAAAATGCATTGGTTTGCATGGTGGAAAATGTGTGTCCCGAAGAAGCAGGGAGGAATGGGGTTTCGAGGCCTTCACAACTTCAACCTTGCTATGTTAGCGAAGCAGTGTTGGCGCCTTCTCCAGAACCCTGACTCCTTGTGTGCACGTGTTCTCGGTGCAAAATATTACCCTAATGGTGATATTCTAAAAGCTGGCCCTAAGAAAGGTTCTTCATTTATGTGGCAAAGTATAGTTGCCGGCATACAAACTTTTAAGAGAGGGTGTATTTGGCGAGTGGGCAGTTCTCAGATAGATATCTGGGAGGATCCATGGATTCCATCTAGTGAAACAAGGAAACCGATAACCCCGAGAGGTGGAATTATGTTATCAAAAGTGCAGGATATAATTGATCCCCGCACAGGACAATGGGATGAGCCCCTCATCCAAAGCGTGTTCTCACCAGTTGATGTGTACAGAATACTCCAAATCCCACTCCATGTTGAAGCTATGGAAGATTTTGTGGATTGGCACCACACAAGATCTGGAACCTTCTCGGTTCGTTCGGCACATCATGTGGAGCTTGATCACCAATTCGGACGTCATTACACAAATCTGTATAGTTCAGGCGGTGCCCAACTGAATCTGGTTCGGAAGGAGTTATGGAAGCTCCGACTACCAGGAAAGGTTTAGCATTTTGGCTGGAAAGTGCTAAAGGGGATTTTAGCATGTTACGGTGTTCTCGTGGGTAGACATGTACCCCTGCTCCCGCAATGCCCTTTGTGCAAAAGTCGACTAGAAGATATCCAGCATTGCTTGTGTTCATGCGACCAAGCCATGCAAGTTTGGACAACACTTGGCCTACCAGAGGTGATTGACCAAGTTGTTCAGCAGGACCGATCGGGATCTATAAGCCTTGATATTTTGCTCAGACTGCGTACGATGACACATAGTATACCTACGGCTGAGCTTATCTTGGTGGCCATGTAGTTTATCTGGTGGCAAAGGAGGCAAAGTACGAAGGGTGAGACTGTGCAAACGCCGGAACAAACAGCTATCTCCATCCAGGTTCTTGCTACAAATTTTGTTCGTGCTAATACACCGAAGCAGCCAATATGACGCACTGATCATGTATGGAAAAAGCCAAGCACGGGAGTTATCAAAGTGAATGTTGATGCATCATTCCATGAGAAGAATTTCAGTGGAGCTTGTGGTGTAGTAGCTCGTGGCGACCATGGAAAATTTCTGGGGGTAGAAACCTTAGTATTACCCCACGTATTAAGCGCAGGTTCAGCTGAGTTGATTGCTTTTCGATGTGGACTGTACCTTGCAGCGAAATTGGGTTGCACAAAGCTTATCATTGAGTCTGACTGCATGACAGCTTTGGAGGCTATATCTAATCCGGATGCTTATATGGGAGTTGATGTCCCGGTCATTGCAGAATGTTCCCTCTTGGCAATGGAATTCGCAAGTACCAGTTTCGATTATTGTAGCAGAGAAGCAAACTCGTTATTACCGGATGGCTTAGCAAAGCACTGCTTTAGCACTAGAGTCACAAGTTTGGGAGACTTTCGTCCCTGACTTTATTCTTCATCATTATATAAACGATCTTGCTGTTATTTGAGGAATAAAGTTATTATGCTAAAAACAATCATTCTAGACTCTCAGAACAACTGACTTTTGAAGAGCAATTAATGCTTGGGGTGCATTTCGATTGTTCATGCATTTAATGGACTGGTCATCTACGGACTGAACTGAATCTAATTACAGTTGCGCATTATTGGATTTCGACGCGAGCAAAGGGCTCTGAAATCAGATTCATCAGAGATCGCCCAGTAACTTGCGTTAGCGATCAGACCTTTTTCTGGTATTAGCTATGTTCTTCTAATTTGTTGTGTTGCTACTGGCCAGAGACTCTGATTTTTCTTCCAGTAAATCAAGAGGGTCTCCACCTTGTGAACGTACTTAGTTGAAAGGCTTTGCGGATTTGGCACTGGCTACACTATCGTAGTAAAGCTCATCAAAAATACAAGATTCACAAAAAAAAAGGAACAACAACACTCGGCAGAAATAGAAAGGCAAATAATCTGTCGTAAATTAGCAACCAAACAGGAAAATGGTAGTAGAAATAAACGGCGCGGCAAAGCGCACGTATACCTCTAGTGTTTTGTATTCTTCACAGTTTTCTGATAACCTACATTGTGGGCATGGAATTTCCTATTCTTCGCCCGCAGTGAAGAATAGTGCCCAAACGGTATGCATTGGACACGAGCGATCATTATGAGCTCAATCCGAAGAATGCACAAGCGCTTGGTTGTACCCCATTTTAGTGCTATAGTTATTTTCTACATCTATTTTCGTCCGTTTCTACCGATTTCTTATTTTGTCTTTTTGTTTATTTTTCGTTGTCTTTCCTTTTTCTACTTTATTGTTTCCTTTTTGTCCTTTTTAATATATGATTTTTTGTAAAACAATGTTTAAAAAATATGTGAATATTTTTCAAAATTTATTTAACTTTTTGAAAAATTTAACATTCTTTAGAACTCATGAATATTTTTAAAAGCTTTGTGAATATTTTATAAAATCCATGGGCATTTATAAAAATTTGTGAATTTGGTTAAAACTAATAATCATTTTAAAAACTCATGATTTTTTCGAGAAATATTTTTCTAAGTATGTCTCCAACCGACAGTCCATTTTTTTTCTTGTAGCGGGAGTTGTTCGACTTCTTGATCAATTTTTTTTCTTAGAGTGAACAGGCACAAGAAGAAAATAGCGAGAGGCCACATGCTCCTGCACTAAGTTGGCTCCCTTTGATCAATCCTTCAGGGGGCTTCCTGCTGAGGCGCTAGTGACTAGTTGAAATCCCCCATACGAAGGCGTGAGTGGTGAAGTTGGAGAAATTTTATGGATTCAGATTTGGCAATTGACATAGTAAATTGCCCCTGCCGGATTTGCATGGGTGTTATTACAACCTTCCTCGTTGCATTATGTTATATTAAGCCCTTCACCTACCCCTCATATTCTCTTCTGCTATAATAGTGCCCCACCGCCCCACATCATTTTTTCTTCTATTTTTGTGCGAAAGATAATGAGTAAAGGACAGATGCATGGATTAATTATGAGGGCAACCGAAGTGACACAACATGGGAAGTAGAGGTGGTGGGGCAGTGGCATGCGGTACATGATACTTGTGTTAGAAAATTCACCATAAATCGAGTAATGTTACACCTACGAAATTGTTTCCTATGCGGGAAGTTACAGGTTGATGTAGAGGGCAGCCTTGCTCCGCACACACACTCGACCGTAACTCTCACATCTGTCTCTTCTGCCTTTTGGCCCTAAATATTTGGAAAACATCAGCATGCAAATCAAATGAACATTTCTACTATTTCATAGATTGAATTGGTTGAACCCATAAAATTCAATGATAACCACATGCATGGTCATTTGGTAGAGGTGGATGAGTCATATGTTTGTGAATTTGTGGATCAGGTAATGGCGCGGGTTGCATGTCACAGGTGTATAAATGTTTCGGTTGAGTAGATGAACAAAGAACCCTGTGAGGGAAAGAAGAAAATATGTAGCCATCTGACCAAGCAGAAACGTCTCAAGCTAATTTTGTTTCTTGCATGTGTTAAGTTTGAGACAAAAGCAAGAATAGACAGATTAGTAAAATATAAGATATTGGAGGAATGACAAATTAAGGATGTAAAGCCAGCATGCCCGTGTGTATGTCAACGAGCTGGTCCGCCGTGATGAAGGCTGTTGGTGCGATCATAATTCGTGGCACACTGCTGCTGCTCCTCGAAATCATTGGGTTCCATAGCCGCCTCCTGCACCACCAGTCCAAGCTCCCTCGCTGGTACTCGTCCACGCCCACGTCGGGGGGTACGTCGTCCGCCACCGGTCGAGAGGAAGAAGGGTGAGGGAAGCACCTGCGCGCTGCAAACCGCAACGGGCACCGCGTTTCTCCCTCTCTCTCCTTAAACCGTGCCACCGCTCCCAATCCTTCCGGCGAGCCACAGTCCAATCTAGCTGTCGGCATATCCTCCCAGAATTGGTCCACCCAGGCAATTGAAACACACATTAGTTCAGATTTCATTTTTCATTTCAGACTTACTTTAGTTTAGACATTCAGTTTTCAGCTCAGATCCTCCCGAGATCTCGAGGTACGGTCTACACGTTAACATGGTCATATAGGGGTACATGCGAACGAGATCTTTGAGAAGGTGGTGACGTACGGGCATCTTTAGACTTGTTTTAGATATTCAGATTTCAGTTTTCAAAGTTCAGACTTGTTTTAGTTCAGTTTTTAGTTTAAATATAATTGAAACTTGAGTTTGGTTCAGATTTCAGTTCATACTTGTTTTACATGTTCTCTTTGTCCATGAAGTGATTCAGATCCAACTGAAATGATTGAAAATAGAAGAGAAAAGTTCACAGAATTAAGCTAAAATAAAGCCTAAGTAGAGAGCTATGGGCGCTCTAGGCTTTGATAGCGCGATGGACCTCGCTGGTCATCAGGAGGACACAAGGGAGGCGAGCTCGGTTCAAACCTTGTGTTCTGCAGCCAGTCTTCGATGAATATATGTACTAATTTTCTCTGATATTTTCTATTTGAGGGCTCTTTCATATGATATGCACATAATGGATTCATTTGCTCCATACATAGTGCATTGGTGTGTTTAGTTACTCAATGGGACTCATTAGGATTCTCTTTATTTCACATGGTTTGTGTACAGGCTGCACGAGTACTACTTTCCAACTTTTGAGTTGATGTACCCACCAATTAGTCAAAAACAGTTTAGGAAGTCTCATATGTTGTACAATTTTGGCTGAAGAACGATGCCTTTTTTTAAGAAACCTATTGCACTTTTGGCATAATTTACAGCTATCAAGATGGATCTTCTCTCTTTTCAGTTCAGGTTTAAAAAATAAGTAGACCTAGGATTCTTTATAACTGAGTTCTCTTGTAACACTAACAGTCAGTTTTCCCAAGAAAAATCGCATTCTAGTTAACGGTTGTGCTTCATGTTAAATTTCTAGCTCATATGCTAATACAGGTATAACCCATGTCTTAATTATTACTCTGAATATTTTGTGTTTCTTCCATTCTTACCAGATCAATGTAGGGCTGTCATGGACTGCTGAAATAGCTCATTTAGGTGTATTAATTACCTGGATATTGTTAATATGTGATCAAATATTTAATCTTATCCACCGAGTTACTCTGATGCGGAACTTATTAAGTTGCAGGGTGAAATGCAAAAAAAAAATGCTCTTCTTTGGCATTGCCATCAGTTTTTGTTACTCCCTCCATCCAGAATTACACGGCGCAGAAATGGATAAAAATGGATGTATTTAGAACTAAAGTATGTCTAGATACATTCATTTATCTGATAAGTCTTTCTAGACGGAGAGTGTATTTACTTTCACGACATGCAGTACAACGACCAAATATTCGCTTGAAATATCCTGCAAGGAGCCTACTTCTTAAACAAAGGTACATCTACTATAATTCCTTTTCTGTTTTCTTATTTTTGATGATGTTTACCTTTTATCAGTTTGGCAGCCATTATGTGAAAGGGGATGCAAACCAAGTAGCCAACAACTAGGCAAAGTCTTCACTTAATCATTCTAGTATCCCAGAACAACTGACTTTTGAATAGAAGAGCAATTAGTGCTTGGGGTGCATTTCGATTGTTCATCCATTTAGTGGACTGGTCATCTACGGACTGAACTGAATCTACTTACAGTTGCGCATTACTGGATTTCGACGGGAGCAAAGGGCTCTAAAATCACATTCATGAGAGATCGCACAGTAACTTGCGTTAGCTATCAGACCTTTTTTCTGGTATTGGCTATGTTCTTCTAATTTGTTGTGTTGCTACTGGCAAGAGACTAATGTTATTAGCTTTTTGACTTTGTATATGGAACTCTAATATTTCCTTCCAGTAAATCAAGAGGGTCTCCACCTTGTGAACGTAATTAGCTGAAAGGCGCTGCGGATTTGGCACCGGCTACACTATCGTAGCAAAGCTCATAAAAAACACAAGATTCACATAAAAAAGGAACAATAACACTCGGCAGAAATAGAAAAGCAAAGAATCTGTCTGTAAATTAGCAACCAAGCAGGAAAACGGTAGTAGAAATAAACGGCGCAGCGAAGCGCATGTATACCTCTAGTGTTTTTTATTCTTCACAGTTTTCTGATAACCTACATTGTGGGCAAGGAATTTCCTATTCTTCGCTCGCACTGAAGAATAGTGCCCAAACGGTATGAATTGCACACGAGCGATCATTATGGGCTGGCTCAACCAGGAACTTTTGAAGAATGCACTCGCGCTTGGTTGTACCCATTTTAATGCTAGTTATTTTCTATATCTATTTTCGTACGTTTCTACCGATTTCTTATTTTGTCTTTTTGTTTATTTTTCTTTGTCTTTCCTTTCCCTATTTTATTGTTTTCCTTTTTATTCATTTTTAATATATAAATTTTTGTAAAAAAAATGTGAATATTTTTCAAATTTTAGTTAACTTTTTGAAAATTTAACATTCTTTAGAAATCATGAATATTTTTTAAAAAGCTTTGTGAATATTTTCCAAAATCCATGGGTGTTTCTAGAAATTTGTGAATTTGTTTAAACTAATAACCATTTTGAAAACCCGTGATTTTTTCAAGAAATATTTTTCTAAATATGTCAACAACCGACAGTCCATATTTTTTCTTGTAGCAGGAGTTGTTCGACTTCTTAATCGATTTTTTTAGAGTGAACTGGCGCAAAGAAAATGGCAAGAGGCCACATGCTACTGCACTAAGTTGGCTCCCTTTGATCAATCCTTCGGGGGGCTTCCTGCTGAGGCGCTTGTGACTAGTTGAAATCTCCCGTACCGAGGCGTGAGTGGTGAAGTTGGAGAAATTGTACGGATTCGGATTTGGCCAATTGACATAGTAAATTGCCCCTGCCGGATTTGCATGGCTGTTATTACAACCTCCTACGTCGCAATATGTTAATCATATTAAGCCCTTCAACTACCCCTCACATTCTCTTTAGCTACAATAGTGCCCCACCGCCCCCACACCATTTTTTCTTCTGTTTTTGTGCGAAAGATAATGAGTAAAGGGCAGATGCATGGATTAATTATGAGGGCAACCGAAGTGACACAACATGGGAAGTAGAGGTGGTGGTGGTGGTAGGGGGGGGGGGGGGGGGGGGCATGCGGTGCATGATACTTGTGTTAGAAAATTCAC
The DNA here is from genome assembly GCF_018294505.1 of Triticum aestivum. Lineage (NCBI taxonomy): Eukaryota > Viridiplantae > Streptophyta > Magnoliopsida > Poales > Poaceae > Triticum > Triticum aestivum. The sequence goes on from NC_057799.1 coordinate 608,266,845, forward strand.
CATGAATCGAGTAATGTTACACCTTCGAAATTGTTTCCTATGCGGGATGTTACGAGTTGAAGTAGAGGGTAGGGTGAAATTCGAGAGAGGAAGGAATAATTATGAGGGAACGCCTTGCTCCGCACACACACTTGACCGTAACTCTCACATTCGTCTCTTCTACCTTTTGGCCCTAAAAATTTGGAAAACATCATCATGCAAATCAAATGAACATTTCTACTATTTCATAGATTGAATTGGTTGAACCCATAAAATTCAACGATAACCACATGCATGGTCATTTGGTAGAGGTGGATGAGTCATATGTTTGTGAATTTGTGGATTAGGTAATGGCATGGGATGCATGTCATAGTTGTATAAATGTTTCAGTTGAGTAGATGAACAAAGAACACTTTGGGAGGAAGAAGAAAATATGTAGCCATCTGACCAAGCAGAAGTTTCTCAAGCTAAGTTATTTTCTTGCATGTGTTAAGTTTGAGACAAAGTAAGAATAGACAGAAAATGTAAGATATTGGAGGAATGACAAATTAAAGATGTAAAGCTATATGCATGCATGTGTGTATGTCACAGCGACCGTCCTCCGGCATGCAGGACGTTGGCAGGATCTATATTCGTGCTGCTGCTGCTCCTTGTCACCACCTCGAAATCATCGGGTTCCACAGCCGCCTCCTGCACCACCGGTCTGAGCTCCCTCGCCGGTGCTCCTCCACGCCCATGTCGGGAGTCACGCCGCCCACCACCGATCGAGAGGAAGGAGTGAGGGCAGCACCTGCGCACTGCGAGCCGCAGTCGAATCTCGTCGTCGACATATCCTATTAGAATTGATCCACCCAGGCAATTGAAACACGCATTAGTTCAGATTTCAGTTTCCAGTTCAGACTTGTTTTAGTTCAGACCTTTTTTAGTTTAGATTTCAGTTTTCAGTTCAGATCCTCCTGGAATCACAACGTTAGGTCTACACATCAAGCTGGTCATATAGGGCTACATGCAAACGAGATCTTTGAGAAGGTGGCGACATACAGGCATCTTCAAACTTGTTTTACATGTTTGGATTTCAGTTTTCAAAATTCAGACTTGTTTTAGTTTAGTTTTCAATTCAAATATAATTGAAACTTGAGTTTGGTTCAGATTTCAGTTCAAACATGTTTTATATGTTCTCTTTCTCCATGGAATGATTCGGATGCAACTGAAATGATTGAAAATGGAATAGAAAAGTTTACAGAATTAAGCCCAATTACAACCTACCAAACAACATCCGTTGTATATAGCATCTCTGGAGCGCCAATATCATGTAGTCCACCAAACACACATCTTAACTCATCTTTGCATCAACAACCAGGCCAAGCTCACCCAGGATCCCCATGCGATGCAGGCTAGAGCCACCCAGGCAATTAATCATGCCCTTACCATCCACCATGAAAGACAGAGGGAAGAGTTATCTGGGCGCGGGGCACGTCGGAGCGCCCTTCGAGTCTGTCCTAGCAGGGGCCAGCGGGTGCGCATGCATGCACACACGTCGACTGCTTCTGGGCTACTGACACACTGGCCAAGGACTGCTGACATCATGTACCAACAAGTCCCAGACCGCAGAACGGCCTGCAGATCAACAACGTCATCAGAGTTGCTCTGCACAGCAGATTCGAGCTCAGCTGGACACGGGCGGTGGGACGAAGATGTGGATAATGTGAGAATAGGCGTGGCTTCTGCGGCCACCGTCGCGAGGTGCCCGGTCAGTTCACCCGCATCATGACTGCAGGGACTGGGCCTAGACCTGGACGTTCACCATGATCACTGCACTCACCTGCACCTGCACCGGCAGCTTTCAACATCAAAGACTTATTTGTTGCAAATATAATTTGGTACATAACTTATCCTATTAATCCCCGTATATGTGCAACCCGATGACGGATAATAGTGTATGAAATTGAGAAGCTATTTTTGTATGCATTTAGACCATGTTTGCTTGAAATATATGAGCCACTGTACTTGGATTCAGACCCCATATTCAGTTTGGTCGCTCTAGTTTCACTCACATCTCGCTCCCGCGTCGGCACGCTCGTTTTTTTGGATAAACAGGGAGGTCTCTCCCCGGTTCCATAAACAGGAATGAAACCATCAGAATTTGTTCTTACAGCCCCAGTAGAGGGTTCATACTTCGTGCTTCCTCCATGGCGGTGTGATCCGGCATGGCATCGCGCTGCCTCCATGACAACTTAGGGTGGAGGGGTATGTGGTCACGCACCGCCACGTTGCTAACCGCGGGGCTTAACTAGGACAATTACCTTCTCCTCAAGAACGAAATGTTGCTCTGAATATTATTTTTCATGCACCAACTCCGTGCACACTCATGTTCATTGTCAGCGTTGCCGGCTGCCACTAGAGTTAGCCGTGGTGTGCGACGCGACAACAGGGCAGACGGCCATGGTGCTTGAGAATCTGAAAAGTTCCGCAGTGTTGAGGACAATCGGTGTGAGCAGTGAACACTGATCACACAGACTGCTCTAATCAGCATTTTTGCGAAACTCTGCTATTGCGCATGGAAATCTCGAATTAGCACCAGTTCGGCGGGAATGGTTGTCAACCTGAATAGGTTTCGGAGCTGAAGTCTGTTTTTGTTTAGTTTCTTTCTTCGCAGAGTTTGTCTATCTGTTTTTGTCTAGTTTCTGACCTGGCGGAGTCTGTCTGTCTATTCCTCATTTGCAATAAACGTCATTTTCGTTTCTTCTACTTTAGCCAAAGTTTATTGCTTGTCGTGCTTTTTAAAACTTGCACAGGAAACCTACTTTAATCATGTCCAACTATTTGTCCCGTTGCATCTTCACCAATCGCTATATTAATTATAGTCATTTTTGTATGCCTGCAGGAAGCCGTTTCTCTTAGGATGCGTTTGATTACGTGTATCGTTTTTTGCCCAAGGAGTTAAGATGAATAACAACCTAATGTCACATCAAAGGTGACTAAGTGCAGCCAACACATGGTCAAGACAAGGAGTAAATTGCCAAAAACCACCACAATTGCTTACAAAAACCACCATTTTGCTAACAGTTTGGAAAAAAACACCATTTTGAGTAATCCCATTTGCTGAAAGCACTAAACCGCCGATTGGCACGAAAAGTGGCAAGTAGGACCCACTACAAGTTATGACGTGGCAATCAATATTCACAACATCAGTGGACCGTTATGATGCATTAGTGTTCAGGGCTAGGCTCACTGCTACCGGACACCATGGCGCATGAGCCCAACCATGGCCTCGCACTGCTGCTCGCCCCCTGCGCATGGCCTTTGTCGCACACTGTTGCTGTGCCACCACATCTGGCTCGGAATATATTTTAAAAAAATTTGATTTTTCAAAATTTCTTTATTTTTGTAATTTAAATCCATGACCATGTTTAAAAAATAGTGAACATTTCTTTACAAATTAGGAACACCTACGGGGACACAGTAATCACCTTAGGTGTCGACCCATCCAAAACGTAATTAATGATGGAGAGAATCCTCGACTCCTGCACAGATATGGATCACTTTCAATCCTTTGGGCGTGATGACGGGAAAATGGAGCGGGAAATATGCGTCCACACTGATACAGAATTAATAAATTTGAGTGGGTAAATGCATAAAATAAAGAGGGATCAAACATTATATGTACTTCATTTCAAGAACTTTTACATTTACATAAAAATTTCAACATGACTATTACATAGCATTACAACACACAGGTACAACAAAATGTAGAAATAAAAGAAGACTACAAAATATAGAAAATAAGAAATCCTCCTTGTTGTCGTCGGCGTCAGCGTACTCGGAGAGCCTTGAACTTTGTCTATGCTAACATATGTGTAGCATAATATTGACTCGTTCACATGTACTCGGAGTATCATTTAGTGATCATATAGGTAGCACGTACGTGCCATGGCTATTTGCACTTAGCTCATTAACCATTGGAAAGTAGTGTTTATCTTTTTTTTTTTGAGGGAAAGCCATCATGGCGGTTTATATTTCATGTGAAAATAAGGATACATCGTTTGATAGGACGTCCACTAGAAAACCCGGAGGCTCCGACTTCCGAACAATAGTTTGAGAGGTCTCCGAATTCCTAGCCAACACATCGGCCGCCATATTGGCTTCTCTAGGACAGTGATTACAAACAATAAAACTAAAATTACGAGCTAAGAAAGTACATTCTTCATAGATTGCCGCCGCATGTCCGAGGAAGTTCCCGCCGTTCTTCATAACATCAATCACCTCCATGCAGTCCGCTTCGACATAAAGTTTGTTGCAACCCATATCATTAGCAAGTAACAACCCATTTCTCAGAGCCCTTGCTTCTGCCGTCGCCGCATCCTCCACAAATGGAATGTCCCCGCACGAAGCAGCTATAAAATTTCCCATGTCATCTCGCAGGATAGCTCCTGTACTCCCAGAGCCGCTGTCCATCTCAAATCCCGCGTCGACGTTCAATTTTATAATTCCCTCGGGTGGCCTCTCCCAGCCGTGCCTCCTGATCTTCGTGTTCTTATTTCTAGCTCTCGTGAAATTTTTAGCTAGAGCCGCAATAGCCTGCGCCGATCTGGACGGGTCCTTAGAAACTCCTCGTGGGTGTAGCGGCGCGCTCCCACATACCATACAGTGGTTGCCACCAGTGCATTGCGTTGGACTCCCGCCACCGTTGCCAGCTAGTACTGATCCTCCCTCACGTTGTGCAGTACATACCTCAGCCACCAATTGTCCTAGACCCAGGATGCGCCACACATCTTGTACTCGTGGGCATAAGAATAGGGCATGTTTAATACTCTCACAATCGATACTGCACATAGGACATTGCAAACTCGTGATCATATGTCTATTTGCTAAAACTATCTTTTTAGTCAGATGAAGATTTATTTAATGGTTAACTAATTAATTTAGCGATGTGCAATATAAGGCATAATTGCTTGTCTGGGTTGGCCCAAACCAATGCTAGATTCCTTCCGTGAACGAACGTGCATGATGTAGCGATCATACATTCGAGAAAAAGATCATGAATATGAACAGTTCACAAATTCGAGAAAAAATCATGATTTTTTTGAATGTCCAATTTGAAAACAATTCATAAAATTGGGAAAATATCAATTTTGATAAAAAGTTCATCGATTTTGAAAAAAGTTCACAAATTTGAAAAGTTCATAAAGTTTTTTAAAAAATCATAAAATTGGAAAACTTTATTTATTTTGAAAAAATCATCGAATCAAAAGAGTTTCATCAAATTTGATAAAATGTTCATCAAATATGCAAAATATTCACAAAATTTGAAAAAAGTTCTTTGGTTTTGAAGAAAAAGTTCACGAATATGAAAAAAGTTCATCAATTTTGAAAGAAAAAGTTTGTGCAATTAAGAAAAGAAAAAGAACTAAAAATAGGAAAAGAAAAAAGAGATAAATAAAACCAAAAAGGGAACAGCTGCGGTTTTTTTCAGCGTTGCATTTTAAGAATATAAAAGGGAGACTAGGGAAACTAGGGAAACAGGCCATGTGGCCCACTTGGTGAGTGCTTTTGGCACTAAACCGGAAGTAGTTCGCATATGGCCTTCACGCTTAGCCTTGGGCCTCTTGGTTGTACATTGGCCATGCTAGCCCACCAGCCAACTTCAAAAAAAAACCAGCCAACTTAGGCCCCGCCCACCAACGCGTCCCATCTCGCCCGCCGCGCCCAGCGCTCCCTCCCTCTGCGGCGCCTTCGTTCGACGAACTAGTTGATACCCTGCGCGTTGCTGCGGAAAATAGAGGAAATTTTTTCTATAAAACATGATCTATACAAAAATTGGATATTTAGTGCATAGAAATCTTCAATATAAGTACGATGAAATGATCCAAAATACAGCTTGTATAAGCACTAAACTCATATCTGAATATTCTGAAGTCAAAATCCTTCAAACATCTTACATGTGTAATGATTCATGAGAGAATAGAGAAGTAAAAGATCAGAACACATGGGAAAAAAAAACCACTGTCGATCTTCCAGGGCTTGCTTATTTCATTCATTTCAAAGCAACGTATGGACAACACATGTCTCCCATTTAGTTTAGCTTCTAAAACAAAACAAAAGTCACATTTTTAGTATCGGGAGAGATGATCTAGGTTCGTTAAAAGCTGTAAATGGATATGAAGATAAACATCGGAAGAGTGAGTGATATGCATGATATGAACTTGTGCTTCATGAGTCAACAGAGCAACACCCAATACGTAACAGAAATTAAATTTCTACCAATCACTCGCAAGCAGAGACCTTGGGCAGCTCCGGATGCACTTGATTGGCGCCTTCCTTGGCTCAGAACAGATTAACAACAACAACAAAAATCAACATGTATTCTTTTCAGACAAATATATATGCGGTCAATTTTGGAGCACGAAGAATTCAGTAAACGATGATTCACTTTCTTCGCCTGTAAAAGAAGTGCTTAAGTTAAAATTCAGGTTCAAGATGCCGCTCTCGAAGGTGCACCTGAATGGCTGAATCCCGCCTTGCGAGAGTACTCCCACTCCTTGTTTACGATCCTGAAGGCGATGTCCTCGTACGGCGGCCCGGCGTGGAACCTGATGATGCAGGGATCTCCGCTGTCCCCGTCCTCGTGGATGGTGTACTCCGGAGGCTTCGTGCCTGCGAGGTCGGGCGAGTACAGCACGAACTTGTAGGCCTTGACGATCTTGGGCGGCGGCCGGTCATGGTCGTACTGCACGCGGTTGTACTTGTTCAACTCGAACACTGACTGCGCCCGCGTGATGTACTTGGGCTTCATCCTCTGCTCCGGTCTCGGCGGCATCTGTGGCAGTGCGACCAGTCAGAGTGCCCGCGACCCTTCCTCGTCGTCGGCGTCGGCCATGATGCCCTTCCGCCTCTTTGATGCTCTTGCCCCCATTGACGCTCTTCACGTCGGCGAAGATCAAATCGTGCAACAAATGCACGCCCAGCCGTCTTGGACCTCAGTACGGCGATGAAGAAGGGCATGGCTGTGTGTCATCGAGCCGGCCAGCAGCAGGGCCACCGGCGCCCACACGCTTTCCATCACCGATGCATACTGAAAGCCACCGGTTAGCACCTTTGTGCCCAGTGAATACGCATGTGGATGACGGGGATTTAAAAGGACAGGTGGAAGGGAAGCGGATGCGGACCAGAATTTAGGAAGAAATCAATCATAATCTCTTCCGTTGCCGAAAATAGTGGATCTCAATTAAAAACAGAAGCAGCGGTAGTTGCCGCAATAACAAACGTAGCAGGAAAGAACTATGCCTATGGGCTTCCAACGCTCTCACGTAACAACCAAAGAGGCTAGCCCACCACGTAACAAATGGAGGAGGGGAAAGGCATCGAGCGGGATCGTGCGAACGAAAAATAGTGGGTGACGTGGCTTCACCACAGGCCAGGAAAATCATGTAGTGGGCGGCTAGCTACGGAGCTATAATTAGAGAGATAATAGATCGCTCTAGCTCTTTCTTAGTTTGTTCATTTAGCCATGAGTTCAGGAGCTCGAATACCGAGGCTCACAATTTAGCGAAGCATGCTCTTTTACTTGGGGTTGGCCGCCGTGTGTGGTTAGGCAACCCGGGTGACCTTTCTTTCATCCCTGTAAACATTGTGACAAGTTAAATAAAAGCTTCACGAAATTGTCTCAAAAAATATATAGTAGATTCGAGCCAGCGGGCATCGCCCACATCGCCGAGCCTCGCTCCCCTCCTCCCACATCGCCTCGCCTCGCTTCCATCTGTGAGAAGTGGTCTGCAGTTCTGAATTCTCGACACAGACCGCATCTGATTAAATAGTCAGTTCTTCCTTCTTCGGCAATATTTGGAAAGTAAATTAATACAGGCCGACTCTTTTCTTCTCCGGTTATGTCTTACAGAGCTGTACTACGATAAGTGGTTGGAGCAAGCAATACGCTCTGTACCATGCAATTAGTTAGGGTAGGCTGCATCAATCTCTGATCTGGGTTGTTAGTGTGATTATTCACGGCTTGGCATTCTTTACTTTGACAGTAGTCCTTGGTTTGTTTGAATTGCAACTGCATTGAAATCAATGCCTAATTCAATTTTACTTGCAATTCCGACCAGTTTCATTATGCACCAACTAGCATGACTATTGAAGATCCATTTATCCTGATCAGCTTGATTATGCCGTCGCCGCCTGCCGCTCTCCTCTGCTGCACCACGAATGCGAGTGATGGTCTCTTCGCTCTTCCTCCATGAGCTGCTTCCAACGAGCATGTGCCTGCTCCGCAGCGGTCATTGCCCTGTTGACAAGGCAAGGATGATTTGGATCGGGGGCTTGCAGTACTGGATCGGGAGAACTACATCTGTGACTGCTTCGTGAGCACAACTGCGATATGTATTCTGATATGAGGCGACATTTGTTCTGTCTATCCACCTGATGTGAGATTCTTTACACTTTGCTTGCATGGGCTTGTGCACGAATTAGTGGATGCACGTGGGATACTTCTAGATGTAAGTTTAGGTATTGAGTTATTCAGTTGTGATAGTTACTCCTAGGAAATTGATTCCTCAAAAAACTGTTAGGAAATCAAGCTCTAGGAGATGAGTTAGTGCTGTTTTTTAGCACTTTATGAATTTAGGTACAATTCTATGATGTTGCAAAAGACAATTGAAATTTGTGAAAACAACAGGGGTATATTGTAAAAGAAAATATTACTCAGGGCCCAGGGTTTGCTGCTGGGGGCATTCAGCTTGTTGTGCTCTACGTGGATTTCAAGCTGGACTAGAGCTACACGCCGAGCAAGATCTCCATTTGGGCGGGCGACGGGTTCCACAATCTCAAGGTAACTCCCTTCAAGAGTGTTCAGAGGCTCGTAGATTTTACGTGTTGATTGTCTGATGCGAGATGCCTAGTGAGAGCACACATGTCTCTGAATTTTAAGTTATGTTCTGTGCTGGATTGTGAGGGCGTGAGGCCGCTTAGCAGAAGTTGTTGCTAACTGCAACAGCGTAACAACGGTTTGGCTTTCAGAAATATCTGCCATGAGCAGTTTGGCTTACTTTGCCTCGACGTTAATGGTGTACAGCTCTGCTAAACTAATTAATCTGGAACTTGATCTAGGGTGCTATTTTCCTGCACCATGATTTTACCGTTCAGACCGCTCTTGTTGTTCTGCCTGCACTTTGGGTCTAAACCATAATTTTCTCATGATTCCAAGAGATTAAAACTGTGGACCTTTCAAAACCAGTTTGGATGGGTCCATATATGATTATCCGGAGCTGACCCCTGGTATGCATTCGTAGCATAAACATACAAGTCCTTCTAGCATTGACATTTTAAAAGGTAGCTCAGAGACCCACAGTACCATCTGATCACATACTATGCATTTATGTTATAGAATTTTCTAATAATATATTCTTTATAGACATATTGGGTGACTCAAATTTGAAGGACAGTGTTTTTTTGCAGGCTACTGCTTGCATAATTTCATGTTTTAACAGTGTTACTAATATTGTTCCCTGCTACCACCTGAACTCTTACTTGGACTTTGAGAAATTTAGAAGCCACCCTTGCGCCCGGACCGTCCCTCTCGTGATATTTATCTTATCCAAAAACTTATGTCTAGTCTTTTGGCTACCCTGTGGTGCCTTTATATAATATAGGCATGGATTACACGTGTCAGACTCAAACACCTAACCCATAGCTAATTACAAGTTTAATTGTAGCATAACTTGTACACCTAATATTCGACAAATATTTTAATAGGTCGTGTCGCCGTATGTGATGCAGGTGACGTCGCAGGTGATGCACTTTGAGTCTAAACCATAACTAGATGACCAGTTGCGCCCATGGCGCAAAGGCCAAGAGCAAGCCAAATATTGGAAGAGTGTGCATCAAAATATGTAAACACGGAAGGAAACATATGAAAATTAGTATGGATAATAGTCATACGGACAGGATTATCATAATTTTTTTACATAAGATCCAAAATGATGCCAGATATAAAAGTCCCAATAGGTACTTATAGTAATACCAAGTTACGTAGCAAAGGACTACTGTGACCTGCTTAGATTGGATAGACAATCATGCAAAGGCCCTTGGACGTGCACTTGAAGGTGAAAGCATATGTACACCCTTTCTTCATGTTTGCCTTATGGAAGAAGCTGCTCTAGTTCATTGTGAGTGTAGCCCTGTTGTCGACGCCCTTGATAAAGAGGGCCACGACACTGGTGGTCCCATCTCGTGTACTGATTGGTAGCTCATCATGATCAGCATCCATGTGCGGGAAGAGGCTTCTCTTAGAAAAGTGTTCGCTAAACTTTCGTGTAACTGTTAATTCAGTATCATGTAGTGAACAACATAAAACATACAAACCATGGAGAAAATGGCATTCAAGGATAGGAATTTCGTCAAAGGAGAATCAAAATATATGACAGGGTCGCCGCCTAACTGTTTTATCAAACAACAGAAAAGATTATTTACCCCTAATACACAGTTCTTTCATGCTTTCTCATATATAGAGAATAACTATAAATTTTAGAATGTTATGTTATATCTATACATCAGATCACACAGACACATGGAGCTGCACAACAGCTACATCTTACATACAAAACTACTGGCACCAAAAGCATGGTCGATAAATCTACAAACTCTGCTGCTCTGCAGTTTTACAACGAAAGAGATAGCAGTAACACCAAACCTAAGTAAACCACTCTGTACGTATCAGCCACATCCTGCTAAATTGCGTAGGTAACTTTGCTGCTTCATCCCCTTAACGATACACATACAACACTCTTTTGTTCAAAAAACAAAAACAAAATGGCATAGATATCCTTCTCTGAAGCTCAAATATATCAGTGATATTAACGGAGAGCACATTCACCTACCAAAGGGTATATATTCACTTATATCAAATATCTGCATATGAACAAAATGAAAATACCAGCCTACTTTACCATCTACCTCTCGACAACGATACAAAACATAATACATTATATAATCGAAAAATCATTCTTTTCAAAGGTCCAGAAGAGTTAAAGGAGGCAATGCAAGGGAAAACAATGAAGGATCAGATGATTACTGGATTGATACAGTATCCAAGTGTTAACATATATAGTGGAAGTTCAAGCATGAGCTCACTCTTCTTTTACCAAATAGAAAAGGTGTGACTTGTAGAATGAAGAATCGATGCAAGAAAGTAAGGCTGTGTAGAGTACCATTATTTCGATTCCCATGGTGAATTTCCATACAAAAGAAATCTTCAGCTTGGTTGTATCTTTAGGACAAAACAACTCAACCAAATAGTATGCAATCAGCCGAGCTCGCATTTTCTGCACATGGAAATAACAAAACAGTGTCAATCAGGTTACCTTCTACAGAAATGATTGTCTATTAAAATCCACACATAATCAAGAGAAAACAGGTCGCATATCCATCAAATTAAATTTCTTGCACAGAGTAGAAAAATTCCCTAAAATATGATCATGCTTTCTAGTACTCGCTGCCTGGAACTAACATGATCTAAATCAGAATTTTCGACAATTAATATATAAATTATAAGGTATAGTAGATGAAGCTAGAATTGGGCAATAATCACACAATTTGTTTGTAAGAAATCCAAACAGAATATTTGAATCATAATCTCTGAACATAAACTTGGGACAAACCAATGACATTAAAGCGAAGGCATTGGAATCAAATATGAACCAAGCAGTGAACATTTATTCAAGCTCAAGCTTACCGTATACCTTTTCACCCACTGTGATTAACATTCTTCCTACTAATCCTTCGTACACCCAGTGCCGCGCTCCTCATCTCCCGGTCTAACTGCCGCATCATTCACCATTGTACACCAAGTGGGGCCCTCCTCATCTCCTGCTCCTCTGCAGTTTCAACATTAGTAATAATTGAGAAACACCTACAAAGGTGGAATTGACATCAGCCATAAATCACAAATTCTAGGCAAAGAAAGAGAATTCCTATAAAGCAAGTATCAAAATATTGCTCCCTCCGAGATACTGCAAACAAAGAGCTATAGTTTTGAATATGATAACAGAACATCACTTCCGTTAAGCATAACAATGGAACAAAACACCATGTGTCTTACATTCAAGGATAAAAGGAGGCATCATATACACACGTGCTAGTATGCTAGATAGTACATTTTAAGTCTGGTAACATTGAAGTAACCTGGAAGCATATCTCAGCAAAAAGTTCCAAAGAAAGTGATTAGAGAATCTTCAAGCAGAACCTCTGAAAATAGGCAAGAATAAAAGAAATCTCACTGGGTAAGACATTACAACAAACAAGTACTGGCAACCGGCACACAACAGCCACCTCGACCCAGGCTTAATCTATCTCAGCAAAAGAAATTACACCTAAGGAAAAGAACTTGCAAGCATGTTCTTACTATGTGAGCACAGAGAACAGAAAAACTGGTTTATGATCCCACAATGCTACTAAATTCCTTGGCCCAGTTAAGGTGTTGTTCAACACCATCACCAAACCTGGAGTAAACTGCGCTTATCTCGGCAGTAGCGACACACCGGTGCCAGCTACGCAACAGCAGCGTGGCACACTCGAACAACCATTCAAAGCTCTTCAGGTTGTCTATCTCTCTGAAATTCCTCTCTTTTACCAGAAATTAGACACGGTCAAAAAGTCAAAGAAATAAAGCATTGTTGTCTTTCTTACGGCAAAAAATACACTGCTGGTAACAGGGCTAGGCACAAATATGCAAACCAGACATTTTGCGTGTTTAAATCATGAATCGGCACACAATGCCATAACAAAAACTTAGTGAGAGATTGTTCATATTAACAGCAAGTGCTTCCTACTCTCCTGGTGAAGATATCCGCCCGATCCAAAATCATGGCACCTCGAGCGCCGGGCAGGGAAGGTGGCGGTGCGAGAGCAGGGGAGGCGAGACGGCGCGGAGACAGGAGAAGAAGGGCTCGAGGACGGAGAGGTCCTATGGAAAATTGAGAAATGTACACGATCAGTTTACTGCATTGTAGTACACCTGTAAACATTGAAATCATGTCGGAAGATTATGACATAATATACAGACATTTATAAAATTGACAGTTGACACATGATGTTTCATAACCTAAGTTTTGCCAGCTGTAGGCTATTAGAGAAGTGATGCATCACTACTACTTATTAATCCTGATGAAAAGGCTAGAGTAAGGAATTGATATATAAGTATTAAATTCAAGCCAGCACAAAGTATGGTTCTATCCATCCTGTTTTGGCACATAATATTTAATGTATAAGGAGTAATGCTAAAAAGAAATGCCCCAATTTTCCTAGATAAAAATTTGGTGCATCACTTATATTTTCAGTTTCAATTCATTCGGCCTATAGATTGAGTTATGCTTAATGTATGGAACTGAATTGTATGTACAATGCTTATTTGGATTTTTACAAAATTATATCTTATAGTGACATCAGTGCTACTACTCAAGGCTTTTGTTGTAAATGAGTTGTGGAGAACTGCAGATTCAAATGGTTGGAGAGCATCTTCTGCACCACACACCTATTGCCTCATCTTGTGTCATTCTGTGTGATGGCAAAATATAATTCGTAAATGCGATCTCTCTACTTGCAAACCCCACCAAAAGAATCTGAGAGCAATGTGTATTTGTGTGTCTGGTGCAATGGCGGCTTGACCCAACAAGGCGACAATAGCTGGTGCTCGTGTTTGTAACCTCAAAGGAAAAATGTGTGAGAGAGAGAGAGGGGGGGGGGGGCTCACATGCGCACTTGGGACGGGCTATCCAGTCTCACCTGATTTTGCTGCCAGCTTCCATCAGTACACCTCCTCCTTTGCATCAACCATTAGTCATCACTCATCTATCAGAACCTGGAAACGAAAAAGATTAAAAGATTGTGCCCATTAGGTAGCAAAACAACAACCACCTTAGCTAGTTCCATCATGCAGCAGGACTAACTATGATATGAATTTGAACCAAATTTGAACAAGGCGCATACATGACCTCAAAGGGAATCTGAGATGTCACCCAAACAGCCATTGCAAACTACAAAATTTAGTAAGCTCCTACACAGGAAAGAACCTGGGAGTCCAGTGGCATCTATCTAGAGCTAGATGACTCCACGAAATCGCACGTACAGGAGGTTCCGCCTAGACACAAACGTACTGCTGCTAGTATAGGAACCAATCAAGCTGCCTGTGTGGTTGAGCTAGCTTAGTATGTACAAATAGATGGGATCATTGAGAACCGGGGAGGCAGGGAAGGGGAAGAAGAAGAGCATAGAAGAGATGGATTCCATCAACAGGGAGGGCCGCTGTGGGGGGACGGGGGACGGGAGAGGAGGGAAGGCACGGGATGGATCTCACCGGTGCCGTCGAGGAGAGGAAAGAGAAGGGCGCGGGAGGGAGCTCACCCGCGCCACCGCCGACCGCCTCTGGACGCCGCCTCGGTGTGGTGGGTGGGGTTGTGGAGGGCTCACGCGTGGGGGAGTGGAGAGGTGGAGCTGCTCCTGCCGCCGTGCGTGAAGAAGAGGCCGGAGCCCACCGCGGCTGCCTCCGCGCCCACGCGCCTCGGATCTGGCTGCCGCGCCACCGCCTGGTCCTCCTCCTCACGCATCTTCCCCCTCCCTCTCCTCGCTCTCCTCACTCCCCGCGACCAGCGCGCTGGCGCCGACGGGGAGAGGAGAGGAGCCGACGGCCGTGGCCTCCTCCTCCTCACGCATCTGTCTCCTCGCTCTCCGCAAGCCGCGACCCGCCCACTCGCACCGATAGGGAGAGGAGAGGACCCGGCGGCGGCAATAGGGATGAGGGCGGGGGGAGGAGACGCTGCTGCCCGCCCTGTCGCTTCTCCTTTTTCTCTGGTTGTGCTGCTGCCCGCTCTGGATGGCCTGCAGCCCACGATCATTGCATCCCACCCCTCTTTTCCAGCATAACAAGCACGCGCACGCACGCAGCGACTGAAACAACGGGCCCGCGCTGTATATTGGCCCACACGTCATCAACTCTAAAACGAACCAGCAGCCCACAGTCGACGCCTTGCGGGAGACGAGCGCTCCAGTCCACCCCTCTTTTTACCGCAGAGCACCTCTTTTTCTCACATGCATGCACGCATGCAACGCACGCTGCACGGCTGGCCCACGCAGATGTGTGGCCCATGTGTCATCCACTAAGCCGCAAAAACACAGAGTGAGCTAGAACTGACGGCCAGATCTTTGACAGCCAGCCAAAAAGTACTGAAAACTTTACACCGATGCATATTGGGTGAACCAGATCGAAGGCAAACGCGATGGCCTCAGGTATGCGGGTAGCGTAGAAGGGTTTATATGTTCAATTTTCTCATGATTCCAAGAGATTAAAACCGTGGACCTTTCAAAACCAGTTTGGATGGGTATCAGGAGCTGACCCCTGGTATGCATTCGTAGCATAAACATACAAGTCCTTCAAGCATTGACATTTTAAAAGGTAGCTCAGAGACCCACAGTACCATCTGATCACATACTATGCATTTATGTTATAGAATTTTCTAATAATATATTCTTTATAGACATGTTGGGTGACTCAAATTTGAAGGACAGTGTTTTTTGCAGGCTACTGCTTGCATAATTTCATGTTTTAACAGTGTTACTAATATTGTTCCTTGCTACCACCTGAACTCTTACTTGGACTTTGAGAAATTTAGAAGCCACCCTTGCGCCCGGACCGTCCCTCTCGTGATATTTATCTTATCCAAAAACTTATGTCTAGTCTTTTGGCTACCCTGTGGTGCCTTTATATAATATAGGCATGGATTACACGTGTCAGACTCAAACACCTAACCCATAGCTAATTACAAGTTTAATTGTAGCATAACTTGTACACCTAATATTCGACAAATATTTTAATAGGTCGTGTCGCCGTATGTGATGCAGGTGACGTCGCAGTCCCTCGAGGCAACTGCAACAGTGGCCCACAGCACGAGTTGTTGGTGTCATCGCCGGCATCGGTCCAAAATGGGTAACGGATTTCCACGCCGTCGTTGCAGCTGCAGGATGGGCAGCCGGTAGTGTTGTGCAAGATCGTCTGCGACCTCGCCATGACGTCGCCGGCTGCGACAATGATGATGAGAAGAAGAGGCACCATCGTTTTGAGTTGGCGGTAGACTGCGGTGCGGCGGTGCGTTGCCGAGGCTAGTGTGAAGCGAGAGCCATCGTTTCCGCTGGGAGGGCCAGCTTTATTAGTCTCTGATGAATCGGGGAACCGTGTGATCACGCCAATGGAATGTTTAGCTTCCGCGGGTTCAAGAAGAGAATGCACACGGCACGGCACAGTAGCTGCTCCGTGTGGAACAGATACAGAGGCGGGCTGCTCCGTTTGGCCTGAGAGCTAGCGTGAGAGGATGCATTTTGAAATAACTGCGTACATGCTATTGTTGCATTGGTAAACTCCGTGGTGGCAAACTAAGCGTATACTGTTTTTTCAATCGTTTGGTTCCTCCAATGTCTCAATACTCAAACTCATAGCCACAAATACTACATGTGTGCATGAACTATGTGTAATGATGAACTGAAGACAGTCCTATATATATACTATATATATATATATATATATATATATATATATATATATATATATATATATATATATATATATATATACATCCACTAGCTAGTCTACATTCTCCCCTCACACATTTCGTGCCAAGTTTCCACAGCCCCGGATACTACTATCATCAAATTATTGCCAACACCAACCACCAAACATCAATCTTGTACTAGAAGGTGACACGCGCTTTGCTTCCCCGTCCTTCCGTCATGAGTTAAGCGGAGCCTCCTTTTTTTTTGAAGCGCATATACGCCAGATGACTAAATTGTTCAGTAGATTCAGTTGATCGACTCGCGGTCGTTGGATTAGAACCCCCCCTTCTTTGTCCACCTTTTCTTCTACCTCGGGAATAAAAAAATGAATGCCCGCAGCCCTTCTCTCTCTCACCGCTTGCCTTCCTTCTTCTCCTTCGGTTGTGATGGCGTGCCTCATTGCCACTCATCGCAAAATCCCTGTCTTCGACATGGAAGCTACCTAATTTAAGGCCTCCCGCCCAGTGGCGGATCCAGGAATTGAAGTCAGCCGGGGCGAACATTTAAGATCAAAAAAAATTTAGGTACAAAAGTAAGCCTACTCAACCAAAATTCATTATATTCAACTACAAAAAACATTAAAAAGTATAAAAGGCCTTAGAAACTACTAACATGGACTCTTGTCATTTGAAATGTTCACTTAATGTCACAATCCGACAATCCCACAAAAACATGACTAGTTGATTGAGCTGACCTCTCGACAAATAAACCCTTCTCATTTCATCTATAACTTCCGGGATAGCATAATTTTCAATTTGCCTCTGAAGACCGAGATCTGCATTGACATTAGCAGTTAAATACTTCACTCGACGACACCGATAAAAATCAAAGTAGATACTAAATTTGAGTGTCTTCTTCTACTATTTTTGTAATGTAGAATCAAACTGAAACATGTCGTTGGCACACACAAAAAATTAATAAGAGGAAGACTAGAAGAGCAAGGGGCAGAAAGACCTGCTGTTGTTGGCGTTGCTGCTGCTGCCTACAATCCAATCCAATCAGCCTCCTGCTCCGAGTCCATCATCAGCGGCCGGGGGCGAGATGCGGCGCCGAGCAGAGAGCAGCCGAGGGCAGGGACCAGGGAGTGGCGGCGTGCGTAGGTGGAGGGACGAGCGGCGGTAGGTCGGCAGCCGGGAGGTCAAGGCGCGGAGGCTGGGCTTCTCCTCTCATCCTGGGCTGGGCTTCAACCAATCTTTCCACTTCAGCCCATCTTGATCCCATCTCTATTCCCCTTTCTTCTCTAGCTATCTCACCCCTTCGACCAGAGGAGCTTGGTTGGCCAATACAATGGCGACCTGGACGCTGGTGACCGGCGCTGAGGTTGGGGGCGGGCAGATGGGTACCCTGCTCCGCCGTTGGAGACCCGGGGCGGCCGCCCCTGCTCGCCCCAATGGTAGATCCGCCACTGCTCCCGCCCATACATGTTAAACCCGGCTGCCGTGTCATAGGAGGAAGCGTGCCGCCCATACATGTTAAACCCGTCTACGGTGTCGTAGGGGGAAGCTTACGCTTCCCCCTACGACACCGTAGACGGGTTTAACATGTATGGGTGGGAGGCCTTTTATCGTTGACCGCTGCTTAAATTAGGTGGCTTCCTTGTCGAAGACAGGGATGTTGCGGCGAGTGGCAGCGAGGCACGCCATCACAACCGAAGGAGAAGAAGGAAGGCGAGCGGTGAGAGAGAGAAGGGCTGCGGGCACTCATTTTTTTATTCCTAAGGTAGAAGAAAAGGTGGACAAAGAAGGGGGGACACTAGTAGAAAAAGGGTCAAATGTGAAGCACATTAGTGCCGGTTTGATTTTGAACCGGCACTAATGTGTTCATTAGTGCCGGTTCCAACGGCTAGGCGGGCGGAGATCATTAGTACCGGTTCGTGAGCAACCTTTAGTACCGGTTCATGTCACGAACCGGTACTAATGAGGCTGCGTCAGGCTGTGGTCAGGCTGGGGCCCCACGGGCACCTTTAGTACCGGTTCGTGCCATGAACCGGTACTATAGTTTCTTAGTAAGCTGTTTTTTAGTCCCACCTCGCGAAGAGAGAGGCACTAGGAGCGGTTTATAAGCCCTGAGTGCAGAGACGATGAAGGAGAGGCGCAATGCTCATCTGCACGTTGCTTAGCTTTAAGCCTTGAGGAATAGTGTAGACTGCACGAAGCTATGTGCAGTGCAGTTTGCACTATTCCGAAAGGCTTGAAGCTAATTAACGAGCATTGTGCCTCTTTTTTATCTTTAATAACTTATTACAACTCCGGACTTCTTGTGTTACGGCAAAAACTGGACGCACTTCGTGTACAAACTGGACAATCTCTTTTGAAGTATCAGGGTTTCTGACGAGAATTCATCTGTTACATGGGCACTTCATTTTTTTAAACTTATTACAACTCCAGACTTTTTTGCGTTCCGTACACACCATTCAAAGCGACGTCATCAATTTCCAACACGTTCTGACATCATTTGTTGTTTTTCAGTCATTTGAACTCCAGCCTATTTTTGCATTCAGTATGCATCTTTCAAAGCGACGTCATCAATTTCCAACACGTTCTGACATCATTTGCTGTTTTTCAGTCATTTACCGATTTGTTTAGAGAGCTAAATGACGGTGAAATTGAAAATCACTACAAAATGAACTCTGAAAATGTTGGAACTTGGCATGGTATCATTATTTCGCCCGCATAGGATGTGCAAAAGAGTAGAGAGGGTCACGGCGAAAACTGGACGCACCTCGTGTACAAACTGGACAATCTCTTTCAGAGTATCAGGGTTTCAGACGAGAACTCATCTGTTACATGGGCACTTCAATGTTTTTAAACTTATTTGAACTCCAGCCTATTTTTGCGTTCAGTATGCATCATAATAAAACAGAAAATAAATACAATAGAAAAGACAAAAACTATATAAAAATTTTACTAAAAATAAATAGCAGAAAATAAATAATGCAGAAAAGAAAAAAAAACTATATAATTTTTTTTTATATTCACAAAGAAACTAAATACAGCAAAAAAAATTACTCGGAAATAAATAGAAAAAAATTATATAAAAAATTGTTGGGGCGCTGCCCAGTGGACCTGCCAGACCTAGGGTTTGCAAATACAGGCCCAGAAGGGCCAGCAGGCTCAACGGGCAGCGCGCCGAAGTTAGGCCCAGAAGCCTGCTATAGAGAGGAGTTCGAGACAGCAGCCGCGCCGGGGCTTTTAAACTGGTGCGGGCGCCCCTCGGCTAGCGAGGTGGGACTAAACTTGCCCGCACCGCTCCTGCGCCAGCGCACCCCTTTAGTACCGGGTCGTGGCTCCAACCGGTACTAAAGGGGGACCTTTAGTACCGGTTGGAGCCACGAACCGGTACTAAAGGGGCAGTTTCCCGCCCTTGGCCTGGCGAAAATTGGCCTTTAGTACTGGTTGGTGGCTCCAACCGGTACTAAAGGCCCCTTCTATATATATGGCACTTACGAAAAATTCAGTTTCATCGACCACCACTTCTTCTCCAACTACTTCGCGCGACATCGCCGCCGCGCCGTCGCCCATCGCGCGCCGCCCTCGCAGGCCCCGCCGCCCGTCACTGCCGTCGCCCTCACCGCCCGTCGCCGCCGTCGCCGCCGCCCCGTACCACTTCGCCGTCTCGATCGCGCCGTCGCCCCCGGCCTGCCGCTCGTCGTCGCGCCGTCCCCGTCGCATCGCCGTCTCGCGCCGCCGCCCGTATGCCGCCGCCCCCCGCTCGTACACACACACACATACACACACACACAGACACACACACACACACACATATTGTTTTTACTTATTTTCTGTTTTCTGTTGTTTAGATTAATGTTAGATAAATTACGTAGATAAGAATGTTAGAATGTTAATGTTAGATGAATTATATGGAAAAAGATGTTAAATATTAATGTCAATTTTAGATGAATTAGCTAGATATTAATTAGGTATATATATTAGATTTGAACTAGTTGAATTAATATAACTAGTTTATTTTTAGTATGAAAATTAATAGAACAAGTTTATTTTTAGTAAGAAAATTTAGGTATATGAGATTATTTGAACTAGTTGAATTAATATAACTAGTTTATTTTTAGTAAATGCTTAGTTGAACTAGTTGAATTAGTAGAACTAGTTTATTTTTAGTAAGAAAATTTAGGTATATGAGATTTGATGATCTAATTAAAATATTACTATATATATAGCTACTTTATATAATTTAGTAAGAAAATTAATAGAACTAGTTTATTTTTAGTAAATGCATAGTTGAACTAGTTGAATTAATAAACTAGTTTATTTTTAGTAAGAAATTTAGGTATATGAGATTTGATGAACTAATTAAAATATTACTATATATAGCTACTTTATATATTTTAGTAAGAAAATTAATATAACTAGTTCATTTTTAGTAATTCTTAGTTGAATTTGTTGAATTAATAGACCTAGTTTCTTTTTAGTAAGAAAATTTAGGTATATGAGATTTGATGATCTAATTAAAATATTACTATATATAGCTACTTTATATATATATTTTAGTAACAAAATTAATAGAACTAGTTTATTTTTAGTAAATTCTTAGTTGAATTAATAGAACTAGTTTATTTTTACTAAGAAAATTTAGATATCTGAGATTTGATGATCTAATTAAAATATTACTATATAGAACTAGCTACTTTATTTTAGTAAGAAAATTAATAGAACAAGTTTATTTTTATTTAATGCTTAGTTGAATTAGTTGAATTGATAGAACTAGTTAAACTAATAGAAGTAGTTGAATTAGTTGAATTAATAGAACTAGTAAGTGTTTAATGTTTCACCTATATGAACATAGGAAATGTCGTCTGACGACGAAAAAGATTTCATTAAGTGGGAATTCTGTGAAGACCAGCGCGGCCTGTGCGACAAAAAATTTCTTGTTGATGATAGGCGCTTCAGCATCAAGCTGGATGAGACCTTCGAAGTGGATACAGTAAGTCACAACGACAAGTCTTTTTTCGTAATTAAGCATGACTTATATATGCTTCATTTGCTTCAACTTATAATTTTAAATTTTCACTATTCTACTAGCGCATCCCCTGCCATGCAAGGATTTTTGTCTTGGATAAGATAGGTTTCAGTGCTATGGAAACTATGGAGGTAAAGATAGTTTACCTGAAGACCGAGCATGGTTATACTTTCAACGTCAAATTATATAATGCAGACACGTACACCTATTTTGAATGCAAAACTTGGCAAGCACTATGCAAGGCTTATGCATTTGAGCCTGATATGGTTATCACCTTTGATATTCGTCCGGAAGATGATATTGAAGGTAATAGAGACATCTGGGTCGATGTGCAGACGCCTCCAGTTCTACCATTATGTGAGTTTCTCAACCATATTTATGTCTTTGATATTGTTTATTCAAAAATAGTTGACAACTAATTTCTATTGACAGCTTATTTCCATTCAAGCAAACATGTCCGGCGCTTGGTAGACAGGACCTACTACTGTCCCAGAGCTGAACTAAACTACGAGGAGATAAGTCATTATGTTTCATGGCTTGAGGATCTTGATGCTGTTAAGAGAAATCATTTTCCTGAATTTGAAAATCTTAGTACTCAAAACGTGCGACCAATAGTGATCGTATTGAACTACGGTCACATGTATTTAGGAAAGATGGTAAGATTTTTACTATTAGTCCTCAGTGCATCTTTTGCATACATTATTTTTTAAGCTAAACTTTCATTGCTAAGTATATTAATTACTACACGATGTTCTTCAGCAGGGACTCCCGATGACAGTTGTGCCTCAGTGGATCGAGACTAAAGGTCGCATGTCAATTGTTAGCTTACTGCCAAGATATCCTACAGTGCACATGAGTGCATTCAGGATTTCTGAAAGCGATGAATGCTTAATAGTGAAAGATTGGAGCAAAATTGTTAACGATCGCAGAGAAGTACTAGGGGGCAGCAATCAGAAGCGCAGCCCAGGATTAGGAGACAGGTTCATCTGCATGCTCCAATATGATGAATCAGGAGAGCTATACATGTTCTATGCTATTTTACCTGAGAGAGAGCAGCAGGAGTGATTTAGCTAGTTATCATGCTCTTAGTACTTGTTGTCCTCTCATGCGTGTCCGTGTTCTTCGTCCTGAACTTAATCTCAAAGAGTGATTTGCTTTTGTGGTGTTATGAACGCTTATAATATCATGACCATGTTGAACTCGATGATATCTTTGCTAGCTAGTATATACTGTTGTTGGTGATGATATGATGCAAGAGTTTTTATATTAATATGATGATGATGATGAGTTATTATATCATTTATGAAAGAAACCGCATATTAGTTTCAACTGGAATCTAAGTAATATGGATATGACATATACTTGATCACTTAGCTAGGATCCACATGCATCCAGTCGAAACTAATCTGCGGTACTTTCACCTAATGATTTAACAACTCATTATAATGTAAAACAATCACTAAATTAAATTGAAAACACAAAACTAAAGGAAAAATAAAAATTAAAACCAAAAACACACCCAAACATTTAGTACCGGTTGGTGTTACCAACCGGTACTAATGTCCTACACGCACCCGGGCCTGGCTCGTGCCACGTGGTGGCACGTTAGCGCCGGTTCGTGCCGAACCGGTACTAAAGGGGGGGGCCTTAGTCTCCACTCTTTAGTGCCGGTTGCAGAACCAGCACTAAAGACCCTTACGAACCGGCGCTAAAGCCCGGTTCTGCACTAGTGGGAGGGGAGTCCTAATCCAACGATCGCGAGTCGATC
Source organism: Triticum aestivum (assembly GCF_018294505.1). Lineage (NCBI taxonomy): Eukaryota > Viridiplantae > Streptophyta > Magnoliopsida > Poales > Poaceae > Triticum > Triticum aestivum. The sequence goes on from NC_057799.1 coordinate 608,290,159, forward strand.
AACTGAATCTACCAAACAATTTAGTCATCTGGCGTATATGCGCTTCAGAAAAAAGGAGGCTCCGCTTAACTCATGACGGAAGGACGGGGAAGCAATGTGTTGGCAATAATTTGATGATAGTAGTATCCGGGGCTGTGGAAACTTGGCACAAAATGTGTGAGGGGAAAATGTAGACTAGCTAGTGGATGTATCCGCCGCATTCTCCAAGATTCACTAGAGGGAGTCCAGGGGTCTTTCCAAATATTTATTTGCAAGCCCAAACCAACTCAACATATGCAACCTCTTTTGAATGTCTGAATACCGGTCACAATACTTTGCCATGTGAACAATGATGCTTTCTTCGGTCCAGCCTTTAGAATGTCCCTATTAGGACAGTACTAGCAAAAGGACCCGCGCGCTGCAGCGCGAGAAAAAAAATCATAATCTCCAATGGCCATGCCCACATTTTGCTGTATCACGGAGATATACTACCACTCTCAATTTCGTAAAATCATGAACAATTTTTGAATCATGAAAACAATTAAAATCGTGCACAAATCTGAAAGCGTGAATTTTTTTCAAATTCGTGAACACTTTTACACATTTTCAAAAATCAAGAACATTTTTTGAATTCATGAATATTTTATACTATTTATAAACAATTTTTAAACAATTTTTTTGAATCAGCAAACATTTCTAGAATCGAAGAACATTTTTTTGGAAATTGGTGGAACCATTTCTGAAATTCACAATCAGCGAATATTTTATGAATTAATAAACTATTTTTTAAATCATCGAATTTTGAGGATATTTTTTCATTCATGCACATTTTTTGAATTGGCAAATTTTTTTTCAATTTCATTAACATTTTTGATACACAAACAATCATGAACACTTTTGATTTCCCCAAACACTTATTTTAAAAATTACGAACATTTTTTGAATAAGTAAACATTTTTACAAAATCAAAAACATTTTTTGAATCCACAAATATTTTATGATTTATTAAACATATTATTTAAAAGTTCTCGTTTTTTTATTTTAGGAACATTTTTGATGTCCCAAATAATTTAATGTAGCAAAATATGAAATCATAAAAAATAGGAAAAAACAAATTTAGAAAACAGGCCTCCTGGATATGGGCCTGCCCAAACTGGGTCACTGCATCTTCTCCCAGCGCGCAGAGCGCGGTATAGGAGGTCCCTACTGTATGGGCCGGCCCAAGTGGGGGAATTTCCATGTGTGAATCATTTTATTATCACTTATAGGTGGCATTGATGGGTAATATTTTGCTACTTTGGAGGCAATTTGCGTGGCGTACCGCTAGAAGCAATAGCCTCATTTTTATTTGATATAGATATAGATGCACAAAGAGATTTCGGATATTTGAGTAGTCGCCAACATTCCTTTGCTAATATAGCTAGATTAAAGCTATGAAGGTCCGTGAACCCCAATTCCCGCCTCTTCTTCGGCATCTTCTTGATAGGTAAACTCAAGAAGGTCCCATTAGTCTTGACAGTCTGCACTTGTTTGACTGGGCCATTTGAATGATGAAGTCTGAAAAAAAAGGGGCCATATGGGCCTATGTTCATATGGGCTAAAACTCCATTCTCCTAAGATTAAACCCAAAATATTTTAGGCCGGCACTCTTTGGCGAGCCACATTTGGGCACCGGTAAAACATGTCCAAAGTCCAGGCTCACTCATCCAGGCACCAATTTTGCCCAGGTATCCCACCAAACTAAAGCCCTAAATCCCACTTTCGGAAGATAGGAGCCGCCCCCTTTCGTCGCCGCCGCCATCGCCGTTCTACAGCTGCCGCCATGCCGCACCTCCAGCCCCCGCGCCCCCACCCCCACCCCACCTCCCGCCTCTCGCGCGCGTCGCCTCCGTCGCCGTTCCCGTTCTTCCCCGCCGGGACATCGCGCTCCGGCCGTCTCCACCCCGTCCCAGCCTCCGGCCACTCGGTCTCGAGGTACGAGGTTGTTTCCTTCCAGCGATTAGTTAAATCCCGCTGCCCTTCACCATTTCTGGGCGTGCCGGCACACCACCAAGACCGGCCCCTGTCTGTGGGCTACTAAAATCGAAACAGCTTGAGAGTATTTCTGTGTGAATTTCAGCTTTGGGTTCCAGGATTTGTTGGGTCACTTGATGCTAGTCATTGAGATTGGGTGAAATAGGGAATTAATGATTACTTCTATTTCTAGACTCAGAATAGTTACTGTATTTAATTGGGAGCCTGAAATTAAGGATAACGATGACCCGTCTTTGCTCTTACCTAAGATTAGTTGGCAGCAAATATGTGGGGGGCTGTTTGGCTGTACAACTATTTCAGTGTGAAGGTTGCTTCTCTTTTTCTAAACTAAAGAAGCATATTTTAGACTAGCAACTTAGCAAGTACTCCCTCCGTTCGGACTTACTTGTCGCGGAAATGGATGTATCTAGACGTATTTTAGTTCTAGATACATCCATTTCCGAGACAAGTAATTCCGAACGGAGGGAGTACTAGTGACTAGGCAATGCTGTGGTGGTTGGTTCAGTCTGTATTTGAGCTGTCATTAGTCAGACTTTGTGATGCCTTATTTCTGTTAATGGAAACCTGAAGCTTTGAAGCATCTTGCTCGAAAAAAGAAGAAACTAGTTGTAGTAGGCAATGCCAACTTGTTTCCTGAGCCACATGCATCATGGTCTTGGTAGTCTGCACTTGTTTTATTCAAGAGCATATTTTAGGCTAGCAACTTAGCAAGTAGTAGGACTACGCATGCTGTGGTGGTTGGTTCAGTCTATATTTGAGCTGCCTTTAGTCAGACTTTGTGAATCGTGATTTCTGTCAATGGAAGCTTTGAAGCCTCTTGCTCATAAAAAGAAGAAACAAGTAGCTGTACCCAATGCCAACTTCTTTCCTGAACCACATGCAGCTTGGTAGGTAAACACAAGAAGGTTCCATTAGTCTTGGCAGTCTGCACTTGTTTTATTCAAGAGGCTGTATATTTTAGAAGGAAAGAGGCTGTATTTACAGTATGTTTACATCCTACAATATGTACAACTTCCCATCTCGATTATTCAGGATTGTGTGAAAGATCATTTTGATATGTGTACTTTTCCTTCAATCATCGGGACTAGGCATGGGTTTTAGCTCTCTTTTTCGCGCATTAGTTTTACCTCGTTTACTCTGCCTATATTCTGCTTTACTTCCGAAAGCAACACACTAATACCCAAAAGTGCTTGTACAGGGTTAGTAAAGGAAAGTTTGCAGTTGCAGCCGTCACTCTAGATGATTATCTTCCGATGCGAAGTACTGAAGTGAAAAATCGGTGACTTGTTTTCTAAAATATGAAAGCATTAGTTTCTTGTTCTATTCATTTCATCATAGATTTGCTAGTACTTTTAGGTTGATCACATTGAACAAGCTGTTAATTTTCTTGTATACTGTAAGATAACAACAATGAACTCTGTTTTGTACCTGGGATTGTATGACTCAGTTAAATTGGTATGTGACACCTTCTATTTCCCCACTGCCTCATTTTAAAATTTAGGATGTCTTGGGAACTTCTGCTTTTAATGGTAACTGTCTTTAGCTTTTACTATTGCCGTTCATTTAGGTCAAAGTAAAAAGGTATTCCTACTTAGACTGATGGAGATCAAGTCCGTTTGACCTATTTTTAGATGTCATAGTAGTACAATGGCAGCACGGATCAGTCTTTAGGGCCAAATGCTTTACTAGCACAATGTATGATGATCATGTTTTCTCCCTACCATTGGCTGATGCATGGGAGGAATACGACAACTCCCTAAAGGTACCACGAAGCAGAAAAATGAAATAAATTTAGTTTTATCAGAGACAAGGGAGGGAAGGATACGGGGAAAAGATGTCAACATATTGTGTAGTTTTAACACCAGGGCCCATTTCTATAGTTCTCATTTTCCATAATGTACCACTCTAGTGAATGACAACAAGTCCAGGTCATGACCAGGAATAACTGTTTAGCTAATACAGAAACGTAGAATGGTCTTATTATCTTCCTTTATCAAGTCTTCTGTAAAAGTAACCTAGTTTTGGTGAATTATCCCTTGTCTCAATAAGGGAATCAATTGTTGTAGTTGGGAGAATTTTAAACTAAAGAGTCTGGGCTGGAAAAAATTGTATAATCTGTTATATGCTTTGTTCATTCTGCTACTGGTACAATCCAGGTGAATGAGTAACCGTGCGATTCTGTTTCTTAGTAGTCACATGACTAACATGGACCATAATGTTTGCATACAAGTATTTAATGGCTTTCATACACGTGTGCTGCTCATGTCTGATCTTCCTCTGTCTGATGTGCAGGACATCAACAGATGGAATCAAAAGCCTCAGACTAATCACAGCGGTCAAAACCCCCTATTTGCCAGATGGAAGATTTGATCTTGAAGCATACGATTCTCTGATAAACACGCAAATAAATGGCGGTGCAGAAGGTGTAATAGTGGGAGGAACAACAGGAGAAGGTCACCTTATGAGCTGGGATGAGCACATCATGCTCATCGGGCATACTGTTAACTGCTTTGGAGCCAACATTAAAGTGATAGGCAACACGGGAAGTAACTCAACCAGAGAAGCTGTTCACGCGACAGAGCAGGGATTTGCTGTTGGCATGCATGCAGCTCTCCATGTCAATCCTTACTACGGGAAGACCTCAACTGAAGGCTTGATCTCTCATTTCAAGGAAGTCCTCCCGATGGGCCCAACAATCATTTACAATGTGCCATCCAGGACCAGTCAAGACATACCTCCTCCAGTCATTGAGGCGCTTTCATGTTACTCAAACATGGCAGGAGTGAAAGAATGCGTTGGGCATGAGCGGGTTAAGTGCTACACTGGTAAAGGCATAACAATATGGAGCGGTAACGATGACGAATGCCACGACTCAAGGTGGAAGTACGGCGCTACTGGAGTCATTTCTGTGGCGAGCAATCTTGTTCCCGGTCTCATGCACAGCCTCATGTTTGAAGGGGAGAATGAGGCGCTAAATGAGAAGCTGCTGCCTCTGATGAAATGGCTGTTCTGCGAGCCTAACCCGATCGGTCTCAACACCGCCCTGGCTCAGCTCGGTGTAGTGAGGCCTGTTTTCAGGTTGCCATACACTCCCCTCCCTCTTGAGAAGAGGGTTGAGTTTGTCCGGATTGTCGAAGCCATTGGACGGGAGAACTTTGTGGGACAGAAGGAGGCCCAGGTTCTGGATGACGATGATTTCGTGTTGATCAGCAGGTATTGAATAAGTGTGTGAGTTCTTTGTGTCCAGTGTATGCTGACGAACAGCGGTAGTGTCGCAGTGTCGTTTGCGGATCGTTTTAGACGCTTCGTTTGTTCACCAGTCATTTGTTGATCTTTTTCTCTGACTGAATGTTAATTTGGAACCCGTTTGGTTTCTTGGCACCTTGTGATACCAGTTCCAGTAAGAAATGAGAATAGCCTGAGACATGTACAGTCGGGTTGTTACATTTTGATGTTTTGCACCAGATTCAACCATTTGCTGGAAGTCAGTCAATCCACTCTTCATTGCCCTTCCTCTTGCATTGGTGCGCACATTACCATCGCTCGTATCAACAGCGAGATCGCGCTGGATTCTGGGTAGAGCTGAGCTAGGCTTGGATGGAATTTTCATATCGAATTTCCAGCCTTTTAAGCTTTGACTCGAATGGCTAGCTTACAGGTTGGAACGAAGCAGCAGGTGTAGTCTCTCGTGGCGTCGGCGGTGCTGCTGCTGCTGCTGCTGTCGGGCAGCTGCGGCTGAGACGTCAGTCTCCCACCCTGGAACTGTTAAAGCAAGACAAAAATATACAGGCTATGTTCATCTGTTCAGTATGGATGTTCAGTTACGACACTTCGGAAACATCTGTCAAAGCTGCTCTAGCTCTGCATCAAAGCTGTAGGAGTAGGAGTGTCATGTCAGCAGTCTTCACGTTTAAGCAATGCGTCACTCCGTTGGCGACATCAGTTTCCAGGTTAAAACTTATAATGAATACTGTATGAGTTTACTAGCAAGTACTCCCTTCGTCCAGAAATACTCGTCGTAGAAATGGATACAAATGGATGTATCTAGAACTAAAATACATCTAGATACATCTATTCCTCGGACAAGTATTTTCAGACGGAGGGAGTAAAAAAAAATTTGATGTGGCATCAAAATGCCCATCAGCGCGAACAGCATCCTCGAAGGCAGGGTGACGCAAGCCAGGTGCAGAAGAAATGAATATCAGGCTTTAATTGCCATTAACTGCGGTAGATGCATGCCATGTTGAATGGTCAATTTTTTTTCTAATCCTTGTATGTAAGAATTTGATGCAGCTAATAATCTAAACAAACGAGGGAAAGAAATAAAAATAGAACTTACAAACAAAAAAGCTAATGAGGTAGGCTCAACAAACCGGAATGAGGGAGATTATGTATTATACCTCACACTTATGTTATACTCATTGGGAATGCATTCTGAATCGCCGGTGAATGCATATCATGACCACTAAATGAGTAGGAGTGTAGCATGATCAGTTTTCTTTTAATCCTTGCATGTAGGAATTTAATGCATCTAAGAAGATGAGGGGAAGAAATAAAAGTAGGACTTATAAACGAAAAAGATAATAGGTTCAACAAACCGAAATGAGGAAGAGTATGTATTATACCCCACACTTATGTTATACTCTTTGGGAATGCATTTTGAATTGCTGGGCAGATTGTGGTCTTCTCCGGTTTCCAAATCTGCCCACAATTCAATTTCACTGCCTAAATCCACTTAGCACGGTTTGAGTCCATTTGGGTTTGGTTTTGTTAGGTTTTAAATTCAAACAAGTTTGTATTAAAGTAAACTTGTTTGAATTTTTAAGTTTGAAAAAATCTCCAACCCACTTAATTTAAGTTCCCCATATTTCTCTGATCCCAGAGAAACAACTATCTTGGTCTAAATCTTTGTTTTCTTCATTTTTCTTGAAAAGGGAATAAAAACAAGAAAGAGAGAGTCCATTAGCCAACATACATCGGCCCAGCTAAACTTTTCAGGTCGGCCCACTGACCCCGTTAAGGTAGCCAGGAGACCGATCCCCATCCCCCTCTCTCGTCTCTCCTCGACTCTCCCTCTAGCGCCATCACCCACTAGGTAGGGGCAGCACCTGGCGCCTCCGTTGTGCCTCGCGGCGGGCTCCGCCGCCGGTAACGACTGCCTCGGCCTCCGCACCCCCCTCTGTCCCCCCGTGTTCGTTCGCCATAGATCGGTCATCGGTGCTCTTCTTTCGGCCTGCGCATTTAGTCTATCTCTTTCTATATATGGAAAGTCAAGAAATTCTCATCGAAACATCGAGAAATTGTGCATATAGAAAACTCTAAAGAAAGAAAAAAAGGAGTCCCATGCCATGATTTTCAAATATTTTCTATTTAGTAATCTAAGTTTCTCGATGAGGATAATTAATTCGGTCATTCTGGTCAGACTCTATTATGGATTTGTGACTACATTCTCCGTAGGTCCCTCTTAGATCTTCTTTCTCCAATCTTGGATTAGGGAAGGAGATATTCATGATCTTCATATCAATCTATTACCCACCTCTGTGTTTATTCTTTCTTAGCTCGTGCTAATTTACAACCACTAGCACACACCAATTGGGTGTCTTTTTTCTTCTATTACTCCCTTAAATAGTCAGCCTCCGCCATAATTACTCCCTCAAATAGTCAGCCTCCGCCATAATTTATGCAGTTGATTCCTCTATTCGTTGATTCTCTAGTCAGCTTGCAGATTTCCAGGCAACTCACGATTGTATATAAATTGGTGTAATTTGATGACAAAAGGTGAGGTGGCATTATTTTTATTTGGCGAATCCTATTGTCCCGTGCTCAATTCGTTGTAGCCTTTGAGTTAGTAGTAGGTGAAGTGGGTAGTTCGATCTGCTGCCCACGCGATTTTTTTAGTTGGCCGGTCCAGCAGTCCACCTAATTGCAGGGAAAAAAGGGATCAAGATCCTCTACCGTACGACAGGGTGTCATTCGACCATTGACATGTGCGCCCGCTAGGAACTTGGCCCACATGTCAGTGGCCCAACGATACACACCGTACGTCAGGGGAGCTGCTTCCAGAAAAAAGACATGTGTACCTGCATAATTTTTTTTGTGTTGAAACGTTTCTGAGATAAAAAAAGACTACAAGATGAATTACCAAAAAACACAAGGATTTTTTTAACAAAAATACCGATGATGAACAAGTAGAAGCAATCCGTACTTTATTACTAAGTAAAGATAATGGGCGAATCTTTGGCAACCATGTCAGTCCCTATTAGCTAATTGCCATCTTTCGGGAACTGGTACCTCTTCACCGCATCCCTTCTGCCTATATAAATACCTGCAATTGAGATTAATTGTTCAGTCTTATGTGTCATTTCTCTCTCAATTAGGCTGGTTGTAACGGGGAGTATCATATACTAGTATCATGATGATACTACCGTGTGATACTACCTTCCTAATGCATAGTATCATATATTAGTATCATGTAGTACTTTATTTGTTGCCTTACATGACACATAGTGTTAGGGAACGTAATAATTCAAAAAAATTCCTATGATCACGCAAGATCTATCTAGGAGAAACATAGCAACGAGCCGGGAGAGTGTGTCCACATACCCTCCTAGACTGAAAGCGGAAGCGTTTAGTAACGCGGTTGATGTAGCTTCATGATCCAACCGATCCAAGTACCGAACGTACAACACCTCCGTGTTCAGCACACGTTCAGCACAATTACGTCCCTCGAGATCTTGATCCAGTTGAGGACGAGGGAGAGTTTCGTCAGCATGACGGCGTGGAGACGGTGATGACGATGTTACCGGCACAGGGCTTCGCCTAAGCACTACGACGATATGACCGAGGTGTTAACCTGTGAAGGGGGGCACCGCACACGGCTAAGACATTGTCTGTTGTGCTTTAGGGTGCCCCCGCCTCCGTATATAAAGGAGGGAGGGAGAGAGGCCGGCCCCCTAGGGGCTTGCCAGGTGTGGGGAGTCCTACTAGGACTCCCAAGTCCTAGTAGGATTCCCCTTTCCTTTCCGGAGTAGGAGAGAGGGGAAGTGGGAAAGAGAGAGGGAGTAGGAAAGGGCAAGGGGGGTGCCGCCCCCTCCCCTAGTACAATTCGGACTCCATGGGGGGGGGGGAGCGCCACCTCCCCTTGGCCTGCCTCCTCTTCTCCACTAAAGCCCACTAAGGCCCAATACTTCCCCGGGGGGTTCTGGTAACCTCTCGGTACTCCGAAAAATACCCGAATCACTCCGGAACCATTTCGGTGTCCGAATATAACCTTCTGATATATCAATCTTTACCTCTCGACCATTCCGAGACTCCTCGTCATGTCCGTGATCTCATCTGGGACTCCGAACAAATGTCGGTCATCAAATCACATAACTCATAATACAAATCGTCATCGAACGTTAAGCGTGCGGACCCTACGGGTTCGAGAACTATGTAGACATGACCGAGACACATCTCCGGTCAATAATCAATAGCGGAACCTGGATGCTCATATTGGCTCCTACATATTCTACGAAGATCTTTATCGGTCAAACCGCATAACACATACGTTGTTCCCTTTGTCATCGGTATGTTACTTGCCCGAGATTCAATCGTCGGTATCACCATACCTATTGCAATCTCGTTATCGGCAAGTCTCTTTACTCGTTCCATAATGCATCATCCCGCAACTAACTCATTAGTCACATTGCTTGCAAGGCTTATAGTGATGTGCATTACCGAGAGGGCCCAGAGATACCTCTCCGATACACGGAGTGACAAATCCTAATCTTGATCTATGCTAACTCAACAAAGACCCTCAGAGACACCTGTAGAGTATCTTTATAATCACCCAGTTACGTTGTGACGTTTGTAGCACACAAGGTGCTCCTCCGGTATTCGGGAGTTGCATAATCTCATAGTCAGAGGAACATGTATAAGTTATGAAGAAAGCAATAGCAATAAAACTAAACAATCATAAAGCTAAGCTAACGGATGGGTCTTGTCCATCACATCATTCTCCTAATGATGTGACCCCGTTCATCAAATGACAACACATGCCTATGATTAGGAAACATAACCATCTTTGATAAACAAGCTAGTCAAGTAGAGGCATACTAGGGACACTCTGTTTTGTCTATGTATTCACACATGTACTAAGTTTCTGATTAATACAATTCTAGCATGAATAATAAACATTTATCATGATATAAGGAAATAAATAATAACTTTATTATTGCCTCTAGGGCATATTTCCTTCAGTCTCCCACTTGCACTAGAGTCAATAATCTAGATTACATAGTAATTCTAACACCCATGGAGTCTTGGTGATGATCATGTTTTGCTCGTGGAAGAGGCTTAGTCAACGGGTCTGCAACATTCACATCCGTATGTATTTTGCAAATCTCTATGTATCCCTCCTTGACTTGATCGCGGATGGAATTGAAGCGTCTCTTGATGTGTTTGGTTCTCTTGTGAAATCTGGATTCCTTCGCCAAGGCTATTGCTCCAGTATTGTCACAAAAGATTTTCATTGGACCCGATGCACTAGGTATTACACCTAGATCAGATATGAACTCCTTCATCCAGACTCCTTCATTTGCTGCTTTCGAAGCAGCTATGTACTCCGCTTCACACGTAGATCCTGCCATGACGCTCTGCTTGGAGCTGCACCAACTGACAGCTCCACCATTCAATATAAATATGTATCCGGTTTGTGACTTAGAGTCATCCGGATCAGTGTCAAAGTTTGCATCGACGTAACCATTTACGACGAGCTCTTTGTCACCTGCATAAACGAGAAACATATCCTAGTCCTTTTCAGGTATTTTAGGATGTTCTAGACCGCTGTCCAGTGATCCACTCCTGGATTACTTTGATACCTCCCTGCTAAACTAATAGCAAGACACATATTAGGTCTGGTACACAACATTGCATACATGATAGAAGCTATGGCTGAGGCATAGGGAATGACTTTCATTTTCTCTCTATCTTCTGCAGTGGTCGGGCATTGAGTTTGACTCAACTTCACACCTTGTAACACAGGTAAGAACCCTTTCTTTGACTGATCCATTTTGAACTTCTTCAAAACTTTATCAAGGTATGTGCTTTGTGAAAGCACAATTAAGCGTCTTGATCTATCTCTATAGATCTTGATGCCCAATATATAAGCAGCTTCACCGAGGTCGTTCATTGAAAAATTCTTATTCAAGTATCCTTTTATGCTATCCAGAAATTCTGTATTATTTCCGATCAACAATATGGCATCTACATATAATATTAGAAATGCTACAGAGCTCCCACTCACTTTCTTGTAAATGCAGCCTTCTCCAAAAGTCTGTATAAAACCATATGCTTTGATCACACTATCAAAGCGTATATTCCAACTCCGAGATGCTTGCACCAGTCCATAAATGGATCGTTGGAGCTTGCACACTTTGTTAGCACCTTTAGGATCGACAAAACCTTCTGGTTGCATCATATACAACTTTTCTTTAAGATATCCATTAAGGAATGCAGTTTTGACATCCATTTGCCAAATTTCATAATCATAAAATGCGGCAATTGCTAACATGATTCGGACAGACTTAAGCATCGCTACGGGTGAGAAGGTCTCATCGTAGTCAACTCCTTGAACTTGTCGAAAACCTTTCGCAACAAGTCGAGCTTTGTAGACAGTAACATTACCGCCAGCGTCAGTCTTCTTCTTGAAGATCCATTTATTCTCTATGGCTTGCCGATCATCGGTCAAGTCAACCAAAGTCCATACTTTGTTCTCATACATGGATCCCATCTCAGATTTCATGGCCTCAAGCCATTTCGCGGAATCTGGGCTCATCATCGCTTCCTCATAGTTCGTGGGTTTGTCATGGTCAAGTAATATGACCTCCAGAACAGGATTACCGTACCACTCTGGTGCGGATCATACTCTGGTTGACCTACGAGATTCGGTAGTAACTTGATATGAAGTATCATGATCATCATCATTAGCTTCCTCACTAATTGGTGTAGGAATCACTGGAACTGATTTCTGTGATGAACTACTTTCCAATTCGGGAGAAGGTACAATTACCTCATCAAGTTCTACTTTCATCTCACTCACTTCTTTCGAGAGAAACTCCTTCTCTAGAAAGGATCCATTCTTAGCAAAGAATATCTTGCCTTCAGATCTGTGATAGAAGGTATAGCCAACAGTCTCCTTTGGGTATCCTATGAAGACGCATTTCTCCGATTTGGGTTCGAGCTTATCAGGTTGAAACTTTTTCACATAAGCATTGCAGCCCCAAACTTTAAGAAACGACAACTTAGGTTTCTTGCCAAACCACAGTTCATATGGTGTTGTCTCAACGGATTTAGATGGTTCCCTATTTAAAGTGAATGCAACCGTCTCTAAATCATAACCCCAAAATGATAGCGGTAAATCGGTAAGAGACATCATACATCACACCATATCTAATAAAGTACGATTACGACGTTCGAACACACCATTATACTGTGGTGTTCCAGGTGGCGTGAGTTGCGAAACTATTCCACATTGTTTCAAATGAAGACCAAACTCATAACTCAAATATTCACCTCCACGATCAGATCCTAGAAATTTTATTTTCTAGTTATGATGATTTTTCACTTCACTCTGAAATTCTTTGAACTTTTCAATTGTTTCAGACTTATGTTTCATTAAGTAGATATACCCATATCTGCTCAAATCATCTGTGAAGGTCAGAAAATAACGATACCCGCCGCGAGCCTCAACACTCATTGGACCGCATACATCAGTATGTATTATTTCCAACAAATCAGTTGCTCGCTCCATTGTTCCGGAGAACGGAGTCTTAGTCATCTTGCCCATGAGGCATGGCTCGCAAGCATCAAGTGATTCATAATCAAGTGATTCCAAAAGCCCATCAGCATGGAGTTTCTTCATGCGCTTTACACCAATATGACCTAAATGGTAGTGCCACAAATAAGTTGCACTATCATTATTAACCTTGCATCTTTTGGTTTCAGTATTATGAATATGTGTATCACTACAATCGAGATTCAACAAAAATAGACCACTCATTAAGGGTGCATGACCATAAAAGATATTACTCATATAAATAGAACATCCATTATTCTCTGATTTAAATGAATAACCGTCTCGCATCAAACAAGATCCAGATATAATGTTCATGCTCAACGCTGGCACCAAATAAAAATTATTCAGCTCTAAAACTAATCTCGACGGTAGATGTAGAGGTAGCGTGCCGATGGCGATCACATCGACTTTGGAACCATTTCCCACGCGCATCGTCACCTCGTCCTTAGCCAATCTTCGTTTAATCCGTAGCCCATGTTTCGAGTTGCAAATATGAGCAACAAAACCAGTATCAAATACCCAGGAGCTACTACGAGCATTAGTAAGGTACACATCAATAACATGTATATCAAATATACCTTTCACTTTGCCATCCTTCTTATCCGCCAAATACTTGGGGCAGTTCTGCTTCCAGAGACCAGTCCCTTTGAAGTAGAAGCACTCAGTCTCAGGCTTAGGTCCAGACTTGGGCTTCTTCACTTGAGCAGCAACTTGCTTGCCGTTCTTCTTGGAGTTCTCCTTCTTCCCTTTGCCCTTTTTCTTGAACTAGTGGTCTTGTTAACCATCAACACTTGATGCTCCTTCTTGATTTCTACCTCCGTAGCCTTTAGCATTACGAAGAGCTCGGGAATTGTTTTTTCCATCCCTTGCATATTATAGTTCATCACGAAGCCTTTATAGCTTGGTGGCAGTGATTGAAGAACTCTGTCAATGACACTTCAGGAAGACGAACTCCCAGCTGAGTCAAGTGGTTATGGTACCCAGACATTCTGAGTATGTGTTCACTGACAGAACTATTCTCCTCCATTTTGCAGCTATAGAACTTGTTGGAGACTTCATATCTCTCAACTCGGGCATTTTCTTGAAATATTAACTTCAACTCCTGGAACATCTCATATGCTCCATGACGTTCAAAACGTCTTTGAAGTCCCGATTCTAAACCGTAAAGCATGGCACACTGAACTATCGAGTAGTCATTAGCTTGCTCTGCCAGACGTTCATAACGTCCGGAGTTTCTCCTGCAGCGGGTCTTGCACCTAGCGGTGCTTCCAGGACGTAATTCTTCTGTGCATCAATGAGGATAATCCTCAAGGTACGGACCCAGTCCGTGTAATTGCTACCATCATCTTTCAACTTAGCTTTTTCTAGGAACGCATTAAAATTCAAAGGAACGGTAGCACGGGCCATTGATCTACAACAACATAGACATGCAAAAACTATCAGGTACTAAGTTCATGATAAATTAAAGTTCAATTAATCATATTACTTAAGAACTCTCACTTAGATAGACATCCCTCTAGTCATCTAAATGATCACGTGATCCATATCAACTAAACCATGTCCGACCATCACGTGAGATGGAGTAGTTTTCAATGGTGAACATCACTATGTTGATCATATCTACTATATGATTCACATTCGACCTTTCGGTCTCAGTGTTCCGAGGCCATATCTGCATATGCTAGGCTCGTCAAGTTTAACCCGAGTATTCTGCACGTGCAAAACTGGCTTGCACCCGTTGTATGTGAACGTAGAGGTTATCACACCCGATCATCACGTGGTGTCTCGGCACGACGAACTGTAGCAACGGTGCATACTCAGGGAGAACACTTATACCTTGAAATTTAGTGAGTGATCATCTTATAATGCTACCGCCGTACTAAGCAAAATAAGAAGCATAAAGGATAAACATCACATGCAATCAAAATATGTGATATGATATGGCCATCATCATCTTGTGCCTTTGGTCTTCATCTCCAAAGCACCGTCATGATCTCCATCGTCACCGGCTTGACACCTTGATCTCCATCGTAGCATCGTTGTCGTCTCGCCAACTATTGCTTCTACGACTATCGCTAGCGCTTAGAGATAAAGTAAAGCAATTACATAGCGGTTGCATTTTATACAATAAAGCGACAACCATAAGGCTCCTGCCAGTTGCCGATAACGGTTACAAAACATGATCATCTCATACAATAATTTATGTCTCATCATGTCTTGACCATATCACATCACAACATGCCCTGCAAAAACAAGTTAGACATCCTCTACTTTGTTGTTGCAAGTTTCATGTGGCTGCTACGGGCTTCTAGCAAGAACCGTTCTTACATACGCATCAAAACCACAACGATTTTTTGTCAAGTGTGCTGTTTTAACCTTCAACAAGGACCGGCCATAGTCAAACTTGATTCAACTAAAGTTGGAGAAACAGACACCCGCCAGCCACCTTTGTGCGAAGCACGTCGATAGAACCAGTCTCATGAACGCGGTCATGTAATGTCGGTCTGGGCCGCTTCATCCAACAATACCGCCGAATCAAAGTAAGACGTTGGTGGTAAGCAGTATGACTAGTATCGCCCACAACTCATTGTGTTCTACTCGTGCATATATCATCTACGCATAGACCTGGCTCGGATGCCACTATTGGGGAACGTAGTAATTCAAAAAAAATCCTATGATCACGCAAGATCTATCTAGGAGAAGCATAGCAATGAGCGGGGAGAGTGTGTCCACGTACCCTCGTAGACCGAAAGCGGAAGCGTTTAGTAATGCGGTTGATGTAGTTGAACGTCTTCACGATCCAACCGATCCAAGTACCGAACGTACGGCACCTCCGTGTTCAGCACACGTTCAGCATGATTACGTCCCTCGAGATCTTGATCCAGTTGAGGACGAGGGAGAGTTTCGTCAGCACGACGGCGTGGCGACGGTGATGACGATGTTACCAGCGCAGGGCTTCGCCTAAGCACTACGACGATATGACCGAGGTGTTAAACTGTGGAGGGGGCACCGCACACGGCCAAGAGATTGTCTGTTGTGCTTTAGGGTGCCCCCTGCCTCCGTATATAAAGGAGGGAGGGAGAGAGGCTGGCCCCCTAGGGGCGCGCAAGTGTGGGGAGTCCTACTAGGACTTGGGAGTCCTAGTAGGATTCCCCTTTCCTTTCCGGAGTAGGAGAGAGGGAGTAGGAAAGGGCAAGGGGGGCGCCACCCCCTCCCCTAGTCCAATTCGGACTCCATCGGGGGGGGGGGGGGCACCTCCCCTTGGCCTGCCTCCTCTTCTCCACTAAAGCCCACTAAGGCCCAATACTTCCCCGGGGGGTTCCGGTAACCTCCTGGTACTCCGAAAAATACCCGAATCACTCCGGAACCATTTCGGTGTCCGAATATAACCTTCCAATATATTAGTATTTACCGCTTGACCATTCCGAGACTCCTCGTCATTTCCGTGATCTCATCTGGGACTCCGAACAAACATCGGTCATCAAATCACGTAACTCATAATACAAATCGTCATCGAATGTTAAGCGTGCGGACCCTACGGGTTTGAGAACTATGTATACATGACCGAGACACATCTCCGGTCAATAACCAATAGCGGAACCTGGATGCTCATATTGGCTCCTACATATTCTATGAAGATCTTTATCGGTCGAACCGCATAACACATACGTTGTTCCCTTTGTCATCGGTATGTTACTTGCCCGAGATTCGATCGTCGGTATCACCATACCTAGTTCAATCTCGTTATCGGCAAGTCTCTTTACTTGTTCCATAATGCATCATCCCGCAACTAACTCATTAGTCACATTGCTTGCAAGGCTTATAGTGATGTGCATTACCGAGAGGGCCCAGAGATACCTCTCCGATACATGGAATGACAAATCCTAATCTTGATCTATGCCAACTCAACAAACACCCTCGGAGACACCTGTAGAGCATCTTTATAATCACCCAGTTACATTGTGACGTTTGTAGCACACAAGGTGCTCCTCCGGTATTCGGGAGTTGCATAATCTCATAGTCAGAGGAACATGTATAAGTTATGAAGAAAGCAATAGCAATAAAACTAAATGATCATAATGCTAAGCTAACGGATGGGTCTTGTCCATCACATCATTCTCCTAATGATGTGATCCCGTTCATCAAATGACAACACATGTCTATGGTTAGGAAACATAACCATCTTTACTAAACAAGCTAGTCAAGTAGAGGCATACTAGGGACACTCAGTTTTGTCTATGTATTCACACATGTACAAAGTTTTCGGTTAATACAATTCTAGCATGAATAATAAACATTTATCATAATATAAGGAAATAAATAATAACTTTATTTTTGCCTCTAGGGCATATTTCCTTCACATAGTAGCATAGCATTTATTATTATACTCAACCCTTTCTTTCTTCATTTAATTCTATGACACCTCATCAAAATTGCCTAGTTGGCATGCATGATACTAGCTATGATACTCCCATTAAGACCAGCCTTACTTTGAACATCCAACAGCAGGCTTTGGTGAACGTGACATGGCACCGGGCAAGGAGACTGCTTTCTCGGTTGCCTCACCAAGGGCGGCAGGCCATAGAAATCTCATGGAGGCAGTCATAGCTTGTAGGCCGGCGCGCGGCCTCATGCCGCTGGCTGAGTGTCCGCTGCTACCGCGCTGCCCTCATCCTCACATCTCAAATTTGCTTCTCTGTATCCGGATACCTCATACTAGAAACCTTTGATCCATACAAAAGCATGCAAACGATGAAATCCACGTACTACGTAGATCAAATAACATATACTACCCTAATCCTCGTCGGGGTTGTCCACTATCTCCATGCCCGGCTCCTCTTCCTCCTCCGCCTCCTCCTGCCCCTCCTCCTGCTCTAGTGAGTCCGAAGGCAAGCCGACCGCAATGCGTGCGGCGTGCCTCGCTTGGATCTCATGCTCAATCTGGAACCGGCGCTCCGGCGTGAGCATAGCATAGGTGGTCTTCATTGGACGAACCATGGTGATGCCGGACGGCGTGGGAAGAGTAGCGGGGCGGGAGAGAAGTGGTGGATGCGCTCGAGCTGACGACATGGAGAGGGAGGAGGTGGATGTGGCTAGGGTTGGGGGACGCCGACCGGCTGAAATAGCCGGATTTGGCCTCGGGCGGCGAGCCGAAGCGGTGCCATGTGGCCTTGACACCCTTCATCAGAGAAGACGTCCGTTGGATCGTCGGGTTTCCGGGCGACTCCAACATAGCGACGCGTCCGGATGCCCCCATATCCGCCCCATATTTAGGCTGGATATGAGGGGTGCCGGTCAGTCAGGGCGTTTAAGACCCATTTAAGAAGCCCGTATGGGTCGCATTTTTGTGACCGATCAATGAACGGGCCATCCACCTGGGCGTTCGAGGCGGGTTTAGGGCGCACACCTGTAGATGCTCTAAGTCCGAGTCTGGGTGGACAACACAGAGTCCACCTCGTCCATCACAGATTGGTGAGAGTTTGCGAAGGAAACTCTGTATTTACCGAGTGGCAGATTGGTTGTGATTATTAGTAATCCAAGTCCAAGGTAGTGTGGTGCACGAACGGAAAACTGACTTTTTTTTTCAAAGTACCATGTTCCATTCATATAGCAAACAGAGTGCAGGACACTTTGAAGACAAGGTAGTGTGGTGCACCAACAAAAACCGAATTATTTTGAAGTCCAAAGCTGTTCTCGTTGCTGTCCAGCAGAGACCAACTAAGAATCATGCCAGTTGAAAGGTGCAAGCTATTGTCACATGGATGTGCATATGGTGGTTATCCCAGGACATATGGTAGTTTGTTTCGATAGAAGAATTAAAGGAGTAGCATTACAAAAAATGTGACTAGACTTATTGTGTACGTTCGATTACCCATCTTGTACTGACTTTTTTAATGAAAATGTCAATTGATCAACACGTACACGTGCACACTTACTAGTTTTCCTTATGACTGTGATGTGAGGACTTTGTGTTCCTTCCTTGATGCTTTCAAGGTTTGGCTTACAGTCGCACCAGAAAAAAACCTCACGTATGCTCGCTCGCTGGAGACGATCGCTTGAGTTTACTCGCGGGCTGGCCCAGGCCGATTAGCATAGTAGCAGCAACTAGCGACAAGCAAATCCCGGTTTACTCTATGTCTATGTCATGTTTCCGTCTACCAAAGAGTTTATGTGACAATATATCTTCCATCATTAGGCAGTTTTGGTGGGGGAGTAAGCAAGGCAAGCGAAAACCGAGTTGGGTTGCCTGGGATACTATGACACAACCAAAACACTTGGGAGGATTTGGATTCCGTGATTTGAAAATCTTCAACTTAGCTCTACTTGCGA
This sequence comes from Triticum aestivum, assembly GCF_018294505.1. Classification (NCBI taxonomy): domain Eukaryota; kingdom Viridiplantae; phylum Streptophyta; class Magnoliopsida; order Poales; family Poaceae; genus Triticum; species Triticum aestivum. Next base: position 608,309,339 of record NC_057799.1, read on the forward strand.
GGCAAGCATGGAGAATAATGAATGACGAAAATTCTCTTAGTGCTCAAATTCTGAAAGCTGTTTACTTTCCACACAATACACTTTACAAAGAGAAGGAAGAAGCAAACTATACTATACTCTCTACATGTTTTCTAACTCTGTATAATTAGTAATTACAAGTCAAAACAAACTTGTGGCCTGATAACTCAGCTACACACAATATACATAGTTAATTAGTCAAGTAAACCATATTGAGGAAATCAACATCTTTCAATGGATATAGAACTACAGAGGCAACGCCAAAAGACAAAAAAAGACAAAAGAACACGAATCTTTGGTGTCTAAATCGTATGGTTAGAAAGTAAGATGCGAGTTAGCTATTTCACATCTAGATGTGAAATAACAAATCCGTTGTTTCTATGTAGACTCACTTTTCGACATATGGAGTATTCTTTCAGAATTTGGATGTTACAGGGAGGATTTTTGGCCTGCTGGTAATCTCTGTTTGTAATAATGGAAATGTTAGATTGTTTGCTTCTTGTCCTTGTTCTTGTACCTTTTTTTTGGATTTGATTTCTTGACCTATTATTCACCTTCTTATCCTGATTCGGTTTGGAGTGTTCAAAAGCTACTTCATTGTTTCCCTCAAAAAAAAAAAGCTCCTTCATTGAAGAGTTTGTTTCTTTTTCCACTCTTAAAAAAAACCTAAACCTAGTGATTATTACTACCTGGCGATTAGCTTTAGCTAGCCAGCTACACAACAGAGGCGGGAGGAGAGGGGTAAGAGGTGGCGCAGTCGGCAGGGGCGAAGGTGATGGTGCGCTTGTCGAGGTCGTAGCCGACATGCATGTTGTGCTGCATGACGCTGCCGATCGTCGGAACCGAATCCTCATACGTCACCGGCACGATGGCCAAGCACACGGTCTGTAGCAGAAGGTCCATGAACACGTTCTCTGCCTTAGCGTGACCAAGGCGCCCCCGCCCAGCTCCAGGGTGACGTCCGGGAAAACCTTCTCCAGCGCCTTCATGCCGTCCGCCTCGTAGCACACCGAAAACAGCTCCGGGTTGGGCGACTGCTTGCGCGGGAGCTTGATGCTCCGGGCGAGCGCCTCCACGATGGGGTCCAGCAGCTCCCCGTCGAGGGACGTCAGCATCGACCCGGAGTCGACGATGACGGGGGGCCGCTTCGAATTCGGCAGCTTGATGATCGAGTTCTCAACCCTGACGGCCACGATTTCGACGGTGTAGGAAGCCTCCACGTGCACGGGGGAGTGGACCATCGGCGTGGTCACCGCGCCCGGCCCCGTCACGGTGGCGCGGGACCCGAAATTGAGCGCGGAGGACGCGTCGCTTAAGTAGGGCGCGAGGCAGTAGGAGAACCTCCGGCCGAGCGACGTCGCCGCGCTCATCTGGTTGATCAGGGAAGATTTCCCGTCCGAGAGGCCTACCATGCCGTAACCGGGGAAGTTGGCGGTGGTGGCGCAGACGAAGTTGACTCTGGGCACTTGCAGCTGCGCGCGCTCGCCACCGGGAGCGTCGTCGAAGGTGAAGGTCTCGGTGGAGACGTGGCCGCTACTGCTTGAGCCGCCCACGTACGACAAGGTTTTGACTTTCGGTTTGTGAAATTTTTCGCCCCAGACCGAGATGGCCGAATTTCGGCCATTTTCAAAAATTTCGGCCGAAATTTGACCAAATTTTGACCCAAATTTGACTTAAATTTGACCAAATTTTGATCAAAATCCATTTTTTCGCCGGAAGGTATTTTCGCCCTGGCCGAGATGAACGAAATTCGGTCGAAATCTGTTTTTCTCGGCCGAAATTCAAAACACAGCGTACGAGTAGTTGTACTGGCACAAGGAGGTGGCGTCGCAGAAGGTGCCGTGGACCGAGTGGCACGAGTCGGACTGGCAGCCCACGCGGCCGTAGGTCGACGAGGAGGACAGGTCGAACACGCTGCTCATCCCGCCGACTGCTGCTGCTGGCGGCGGCGGTGCCGGAGAAGCAGAACCGTTGGTGCATCTGAGCCACACGAGGTCGCTGCCGGTGTCGACGAGGGCCAGCATCCGGGTGCGCGGCGTGCCGACGTTGACGTACATGAAGAATTGGAACGTGCCTGAGATCACCTCCGACACCGCGCCGTCAGGCTGACCCTGAGCCGGCGTACGAGCGCCGCACGGCGGCAAGCACGCGGCCGTGCGGGGTGAGCGACGGGTCGTGAAATGGCGACCTGGGGGAGTCCCGGTGGATGAGCTCCACGCTGAACCCGCCGTCGGTGTACCCACACGCCAGCTGTGTCAGGATCAGGAAGAGGCAAAGGAGCAAAAGGGCGCGACACATGGTGCACACCATTGATTTTGATTGATTGTTTGTTTCCTAAGTTCCTGATTCCTAACTCGATCTTCTTCTAAGGGCAGTATTAATAGCGGGCAGTGTGTTTCAAAACTGGTAAGTAAGGATTTTTTTTACAGGAATTGCAGATTTGATTGGCGAGAGATCAGTGGTATACCGTTTCTTTTTGAGCGGGATTAGTAGTAGTAGTAGTATACTTTGGAAGCCGGTAATTAAGTTGGTGCTACAAGATGATTAGTGATTGCATGTTAATTAGGCAGGTGATCAATTGATTCCTTTTCTCCGCCGGCCAAAAAAATGGCATCAACATTAGACCTTTCAAAAACGGAAACTATTGAACTGATTTGATATTTCTTATTTATTACTCCCTCCGTTCCAAACTATTTGACTTCCATTTGTTCAAAAATGAATGTACCTATATATTAAAATATGTCTAGATACATCTATATTTTGACAAATGGAAGTCATGTATTGTGAAACAGAGGGAGTAGTTGGAAATGGATCAAATTAAGCCGACTGATCCAAAGATTGCATAAACCACGTGCGTGGCCGTCTGTTCGCGATGTGCATAGCCGTCTGATCACAAGGAGCGTGGCCCAACGGTCACATGTATGTATCTTACGTACAAATTTTCTTTAGGGGTAAACATGGTCACTTTTTTTTTTGAGGGTAACGCTTTGCCGCTTTTATTAATTAAACGAGTGCCGGAATCTCATCCGATACAATGCTTAAAATGCAATATGGTGGTGAAGAGAGCCATACAGAACTTATTTCATCTCCCATTCCCACCTTTGCTAACCTATCAGCAGCGGCGTTTGCGCTACGGCTAACCCACGAAACTCTGAAGGCATGAAAATTCTTCAGCTTCGCCTTGATTTCCTCGACTGTTGGTCCGGACGCAGAGAGGTTCTTTTCCTGATTAGTGAGCATGGCCACCACACCTGCTGAGTCGAACTCGAGATGGAGTTTCAGGACGCCAGTGCTCCTTGCCAACTCGATTGCCTTCTTGCACGCCATAAGTTCCATCACCTCCAGGTCGGTCGCTGATGCAAAGAAATGGCAGGAGGCTGCTCGGAACGCACCTTCATGATCACGCAGGACGACACCAGCAACCCCCTGTCGCGCGTTTTGGACACCAAACCGTCCGTATTGGCTTTGATCCAGCCAACTTCAGGTGCTTCCCATGCAGCTTTTTCCTTTGGTACCTTCGGCGTCGCCTCCCTCGAATGGATCTCATCCCATTCTTTAACAAGAGCAGTCACAGTGCGTGATATTTCATGTGCCTCAGCAATCTTCCGTCCATCTCTCGCCTCATTACGCGCTAGCCACAGACATACACTGCTTGTATCATTGCTGATTTCTCGATATCTTGAGCTTGTGCAAACCACTCCAGTAACCAGCTAGCCAGCTTGCTCTGGGAGTCAATGTTGCATGGTGGGTATGCCACCGAGACTCCCAACTCCGAGCTGAACCACGTCCAAAAACACATCGAATGTGGGCATCCCCAAAAACGATGGTAGCTGGTTTCTTCGCGCCCACAAGCCGCACAGAACACACCCCCCTTGATTCGCCGTCGAAGTAATTCTGCTCCCGTAGCAAGCCCGTTTTTCATCAACCGCCGCATGTGGATTTTTGCTTTCCCCGGGGCCGATCTATCCCACATAGACACCCAACCCCGGTGAGTCAGAACAGCCGAGGATGGCCCCGGCCTTCCTTGTTTTGCTGCGTTCAAAGCCATCCGCAGATGGTAGGCTAATTTCACGTTGAAGACATCATTTTTTTGTAAAGTTCCATGCCATATAATCTTGGCAGCCCGGGCCTCCAACAGAAATCTGTTTTATATCGTTGGCATCATCCACAGAAAACATTGCTTGGATCTTCGTTTCATCCCATATGGCGCCGGTGGTGTCCAGCAGGTCAGCGACCTTCTGCACGCCCGGGACGAAGACTGCGCCAAGTGGCAGCAGACTCCCCTGACGTGGGATCCATGGATCGTGATGAATATTCACCTCCGAGCCATCCCCAATACGCCAAATGATACCCTCCCTCAACAGGTCTCTTCCATGTAGTATGCTCCTGAAAGTATAGGATCCACCCGATGGGCAAGTGGCACTCATGATGGAGCTATCACTAAAATAACGGGCCTGAAGAACCCTAGCACAAAGAGACATCGACGCCTGCAATATCCTCCATGCCTGTTTTGCCAATAAAGCTTGGTTGAAAGCCTCTGGGTCACGGACCCCCATGCCACCTATGCGTTTGGATTGACACATCTTATCCCAGGCAATCCAATGCACTTTCCTCTCACCATTCATTGCACCCCACCAGAATTTTGAAGAGATTGAAGTCAAGTTCCGGCACATCTTCTTCGAGAGGTGAAAACAACTCATAGTCAGAGTAGGTGTAGCCTGAAGGACCGATTTCACAAGAACTTCCCGAGCCTTCTTCGATAAGCCCTGCCCTTTCCAACCCGTTACCTTTCCTTTTGAGCATTCCGTGACATATCTGAACGTGCCATCCTTAGATCTCCCAACCACCGTTGGTAATCCCAGATATCTCTCGCTAAGGGCTTCTTGTTCAATCCCGATGGCCTGTTTGAGCACATCTTTTTGTTGCTGTCCACATCCTTTCGTGAAGAATATGGACGACTTTTGGAGGTTCACTTTTTGCCCCGATGATGCCTCATATCTACACAAGATGCCCTTTAGAACCTCGACATTTTCTGGCGTACCCTGCAGGAACACAATACTATCATCTGCAAACAAAAGATGCGTGAGTTGGGGGCCAGTGCTCCCAAAACCAACACCTTTGATGCCTCCTTCTGCTTGTGCCTTCCTCAACATCGCTGAAAAGCCTTCAACACAAAATAAAAACAGATGCGGGGACAGGGGGTCTCCTTGCCTGAGACCTCGTGAGGGAACAAAAACCCTAGAGAGTCCCCCCATTTAATCTCACATGGTCACTTTATTGCATAGTCAATGTGTACATGCAATGCACGTTAATTTGGAAGTATATTTAGTGCATGCGGATATTAAGTAGGATATTATTTGCGTGTTATTATTTGATTAGCACTAATTTGGCATGATATTAACTACACGCTAAACGTGTTGAGCGCTCGACATTGAAGCAGTCTAGGTCGTTGGATTGACATGATTTGATGACCGAGATTAATTGGATCTGCCCCTTTGGGTCTTTTTATATTGGTATAGATATAGATACACTTCTGTAGGCAGAACTGGGGCCTCACCCCTCTCAGATTTGGCGGGCGGTATTAGATGGAAAGGAGATATTAGCTTAGGGTATTGTGAGGAGAATCGGTGATGGGGAAAGCACGGACATATGGTCAGACAATTGGATCCCTCATGATACTTTTAAAAGGCCGATTACATCCCTAGTGCCTGATCCACCATGGCAAGTATCTGATCTCATCGATACAACCTCAGCACAATGGAATGAAGGGCTGGTTCGCTCGGTGCTTACCCCTTTTGATGCAAATGAGATTCTGAGAATACCAGTGTGTACGCGGAAACGGCCGGATTTTTGGGCTTGGCATGAAGAGGACAGTGACTGTTTCACCGTCCGCTCGACGTACCGGATGATCTTGAGGACGAAAACAAGTAGAGAAGGCTGGTGGAATGAGTCCGAGGGCTCATCCGCGGGGCAGGATAGCAAGATCTGGAGCGCGATATGGCATATTCAGGTCCCCTCAAAACTCTGCATGTTTCTCTGGCGACTAGCAAGGCACTCGATGCCAAGTGGAGAAGTTCTTCATCACCGCCACATGGCCGACACAAATTCATGTTGCTTGTGTGGAGCTTGGGACACTTGGCGACATGCTCTTCTCACATGTGCGTTATCCAGGAGCGTGTGGCCACTTGCGCCTGAGGAGTTGATCGAGAAGATCATTACACACCAAGAAGAAAGCGCAAAGGACTGGCTATTCGCACTACATGAAATACCAGATGCTCCTGATTTCATACGTGTTGTCGTAACTGCATGGGCAGCAAGGAGGAAGGCAATTCACGAGGACATTTTTCAGTCTCCACATGCCACAGATGCTTTTATTAACAAGTACTTGTCAGAGCTGGAGATAGTTAACAAGAGAGAGAAGCAGCAGGCACCACAAAGAGCTCCACGGAGTTCAACTTGGGTGCCGCCAGCCCAAGGGTGTGTTAAGATCAATGTAGACGACGCAGTGTCCGTGAGGGGGAAGCATGGTGCAGTGGGAGCAGTATGCAGAGACCAACATGGCATTTTTCTTGGGGCCTCGGCGATTGTCTTCAAGCGCATAACAAATCCTCAAACGCTAGAAGCCCTAGCTATAAGGGAAGCTCTCTCCCTAGCGGATGATCTATATGCCCGACGTATTCATGTTGCTTCAGATTGCAAGGTAGTTGTTAATGATTTGCATCAGCGCAAGTTTGCTGCTTATGGCACGGTTCTTCGTGAGATACCAGACTGTTCGTCAATCTTTCTTTCATGTAATATAGGTCATGAATTTAGGAGCTCAAACTATGAGGCTCACAACCTAGCGAAACATTCTCTTTCCCTCGCGGTTGGCCGCCATGTTTGGTTAGGCCAGCCGGGAGATCTTCCATGCGTTCCTGTAAACATTGTGACAGGTTAATAAAGCTTTCGCGAGGTTGTCTAAAAAAAAGCAGCTAGCGACGGACCTGGAGACCCAGAGACACAAGCGATGCCACGCTTATCAGCGTTCGGTGCCCATTCGGGGGTCTCTGTTGCGGCCGCGAGTGAAGGTCGGTTGTGAATACTATGAACAGACATCATGTATAATTTTGGTACACCTCCAATATCTCAATAAAATTCTACTACTCAAGAAGCAGCGAGTCTTTTGGCACTATCATGACCGCTCCTTCCTCTAAGAACTTTGCAAGGTATTAAATAGTAGCATGCTTCATGCGGTCACACAATTTGTCACTCATTTTGGCATCACACATGTTTGAAGGTGTTATAGAAAATGGGGTGTGAACGCATTCTCGTGAAGACATTGTTGTTCTAGTTGAGTCATATCAAATAAGTGATACACTAATGATGCATTTCCCAATAAGTAATCTCGAATTATGAACTTTACTCACGTTTTACCCAAGGGATATTAAAGCCTACACTAATTAATAGTTGAAGCTTTTATATGTAACAAACTAGAGGGTCACCTAGAAATTTGTGTGGCACCATTTTATTGGTGTTTTGATAAAAAATGGTTATTACTAGATATAAAAACTTATATAATGAACTAGATGTTATATAGTAACAAAGGTAAAACCATGATGAAAAAATGACATTGTATTCACTTGATCAATCAAAATGATTATACCTCTTAAAAATCAAAATGATAAAATATACAACCGGTTTAAGAAAAGTTAACTAACTTTAGACCCACATATTGATCAAAATGATCAATCTTGGGGCGGTCTTGGGGAGTCTGTATGACCACCACGTCAGCGTCCGACAATCCGGATCCACCCCAAAATCCTCTTTGTGTTCAAAATCGTTGCAACATTCACACCGGCTACCGACCTTATGCCTACGCGCATTCACACCAGCTACTGGCCTTGCCGCATTCTTGATCGGGCAGCCGGTGAGCCACCAGAGAAGCCCCCTAGTTCTCATTCTTCCCTACCTCTCATTCTTCCCTACCTCTCATTCTTCCCATTTAAACAACTAGCCGGCCACCCAAAAACCCTACCTCTCATTCTTCCCATTTTCCCACTCCTTCGACGTCGTCCGAACCCCCCTAGTTCGTCATCAGGCATTTGTCGTCGCTACAGACCTAGATCACCTATTGCAAGATGTTGACGTCCGCGCACCATGGACAGCCGACGCCAGGCATACATTGTGACGGGCCAACCTATGAGGTCGGCGGAGGAGGAGGAAGGCTACCACATGACCATGATGGAGGTCACGGAGGACGAGGCAGCGATGGCCATTGACGCTGCGGCTCCGGCTGGTTGTCCAGGAGACATCTTCTCCATGGCGCTGGCGGAGGAGCACCACGCAGTCGTGGCACAACCGGAGGTGGATGGCGTGAATGCTGCTGCTGTCGCGACACTCATTGATGTGCCAGAGTTCGTCGGCGTGAACCAGACGGTCTACACGTCCATGCAAAGTGCCGGCACGCTCCACTGCGAGCGTCGTCTGGATGACATCAATGAGGATGTACTCCTCTTCACTGAGCTCGAGGCCTAGAATGACGAGGCGTTGGAGCAGCACGACAACGATGCCAAAGAGGTAGATGTCTGCCCTCCGACTAGTTCACGTTGGTCGCCAACAATGACGAGGCCACCGGCTCCAGCGAGAGTCGTCAACCTCACCTCCGACAGGGAGGAGTAGAAACAGGGCCTATGATGAAAGAATAGAAAAAACGAGCCTAGACCATTGGGTGGAAGATGAGTGGTACAGATTTAGGTGAAGGGTTCTCAGTGTACCTTTTTCGAAAACCCCTAGTACTAGTTACATATAGAACATCACTTTTGCAATAACCACCTCAAATATCTCATATATCAATCAATCTATCCTTATGGCGTCTTATCATGTGAATCCAGCCATCTTTGTGAATCCTTGCATCCACTCCTCGTTAGCCCTTTGATCCAAATCTTGTGTCTAGCGTGCGTCGGTGTTCCTTTCGCAGAATGACGCCCGCCTCCAGCCCAAGCTCCGTGTGAATTTTCCAAAAAGATCCCCAGCCGATTACTCCCAATCCCAAGGTCACGTCGCATCCTACACCCCACCGGCAGCCACGACCCATCTACCCGGCAATTGGCACGACGGAATGCATCTACCAATGACCGCCGCGATGGACACAAAGGAAAGCATCTACCAACTCCCGATCAGCACGGAGGGCGTCGCCATGACACACGACGGAAAGCATGCCCCAACTCCCGATCAGCACGGCGGATGTCGCCGTGACACGATGGAAAGCATGTCCCAACTCCCCATCAGCACAACGGACGCCGCCGTGACACAACGGAAATCATGTGCCAACTCCTGATCAGCACGGCGGACGAATTCTCCTCACGCGATGTACACCGCAACCGATCACCATGGCGGCTACTGCTGCTACGGACGGTGAAGCAGCTTTGACATCAATGGAGGAAACTTGCTCATGCTCCTTCCATAAATCAAGAGGCAACTCTGCATTTTCCTCTGCATCTATCTGTCAGCAAACCCACCTCACTTGCCCTGATATGGCTGTCCAAAGCCTACTACTACAGAACATGAACTATGCTTCAGTACGAGACATGGAGCTTCAGGCAACACATAGAAAGGAAGTAATATTTGTGTGTGCTGTAGATGCATGTCTGTACACCCACCAACTGATGTTCGTGCTGTGGGAAGATGCAAAAGAATAACAAGTGGAAAGAAAATAAATCAGGAGGATCAGAAAAAGAAGAAGACGGGTCGAGATTGTGCAAGACGTGAAGGCAAATGGCGTTCCATGATGGCCCTCGGTTGTCTTAAAAACTCATGAACTTATACACCTTATGAGTTGTTATTTGAATTTATTTATGTACTGAACTCTCGTCAGGTCAAAAGATATACAAATTGTAACATTTCTAACAAACAAATAGAGGGGCTAGTAAATTACATACTTCTGTTATGACTCACTCGACCGAGGATAAGACAGGTTGTACTAAATAAGAGCAGTTCCATCTGCATGATTTTTAATGACCACAGGATGGCATCATATACTAATAAAACACCATGTTATATATCGGTAAACCAGCAAATCAAGGGAGCAATAAAGCTCCTAAAAGAACACTCATTACCAATTAACGGGAACGGATCAACATTTCGTCAGAACATTTGCACTGATATTAAGTCCTGCAAGTCAACCCACAAATTTGTGATTGTACATCAAATGGCACCAATATAGTTTGTAACCAAAGAGTAATAAAAAATGGATCGACGTTATGTCGACCGGAAATTTCGGCAAGACCTTTGCTAAAAGTAGGGCATATTGAGTGCCAGAAATTTGACGAAACGGAAACGAATCGACGTTTTGTGAAAACATTGGCACTCATATTAAGTCCTAAAAATCAACCCACAAATTTGTGGTTGTAAATCAACCGACACCAATATAGTTTGTAACCAATATTCTGTGTACAGATACATATAACAACATCTAACTACGGTGTAGGAATTTCATCGAACACGTTGGATTCTCGGCAATAGAGTGGTGCGTATGGATTAGAAAAATTGGTGGCAATACTTTGGTAGGAGACCAGCTTATTGTGAAGGCGACGACACAGGACAGGGGCCCGTGACGGTGTTGGAGAGAGGGGCCGGCGATGGTGTTGGAGGAGATTCACAGGATGCCGCTAGGGGTAACTACTGTGGCACGCGGTGTCGAGGCGGCGGAGAAGGAGTACGCGGGACGGTGGCAGGGGTTGCGGCGGCGGTGGCATCGGAGGAGAACAAGTAGGGCCGGCGGTTACTAGGTCACGCGACGGCAGCGGGCAAATTTGGGGATCCGGAGCGGGAAAGAGGTGAGGCGACAGTTTTCGGTATGTCCATGTGGCATGCTTTGCGAAACGCATGCCACCGCAAATCTTAGCTATGTAAACCCAAAATTTCTTCATTACATTTCGAAACCATTTGAACTTCAAGTTTTTTCTACGATTAATAGACATCATACAAAGCCACGTGCTGAAAAATGGCCACTTTTCGATTAGGTCTGCTATTTTCGAGGCACTATCTGATTTTTCCCGCGAGTAAAAGGGCAAAACACTTAGCTATGATATAACGTGCAAACGAGCTTTGAAGTTGATCAAACCTTGCATGGTGTCTACATCATCTCACCGATGTCAGATGTGGTAGAAATTTTAGAGAGTTACATAGAAAACCTGATACACCTCGTGTACAAAACGGACACTCTTCCCCGAAGTGTCAAGGTTTTGAACGGAAACCGTCACCTTGCCGCACAGAACTCCATATTCTATAATCTTTGGAACTTCAAACACACCTTTGGAAGCCCCATGCACAAATTTGAGACTATTCTCGGTTTAGAAAAATTGGCAGGTTTTTCAGACTTAACATATGTGTGGCACATGGACCCAGGGAGCACCACTGCAAAGTCTTGGAAAGTTTGAAAAATGATGCGAGTTGCTCAAATAATACTATGACAGGCTCTTTTTTTGCCCTCCACTGTTGCAAAAGTAGCAATGGCGGGCGCTGGCCTTGGCCGCCGCTGTTGTATTTGGCCCACGAGCAAATTTCGAAAGGTTTAAGAGTGGCGGGTAATTAATCACCCCCGCCACTAGTGTTACCGACACTATATATTGGCGGGCCAATGCACATGTACGCCACTGATAATTTTGTCGCGAGAGCAGATTTGGAAGAGCATAAGTGGCGGGTGGTAATTTCCGCCCACCACTAGTGTGCTGGTACTAGTGGCGGGCTATTTTTGTTACCCGCCACTGTAATTGTTACAAAATAGTTGTGGCAGGTTTCTGACCACGGCAGCCACTAATTTGAGGCACCCTATAAGCCTTTTCCCAGTAGTGTGAAAAAGAGGACATGGACGGGATTGTGTAGTAGGGAGACTAATGAGGAATGATGTGCGATGGAGTTTTTTCTTCTGTTGCAACGCACGGGCCCATGTCATATTACATACATAAAATAAACTAGGAAGGCAACATAGAACACGTGTTTGAAGCGCAGAGAAGATCTAGCCGCAGCATGGGGGCGAAGAACAGGGGAAGCTGCAGTGGCAGGATCAGTGCCACTCCGGCTGAGGCAGCTGAAATTCCAGTCTCCCCCAGCGCCTCCCAGCGGTAGCCGCATAGCGCACCGGCGTCCTCGAAAAAGCCAGACTGCCCTCCCACGGCATGGCACCAGCGGAGCTCAAACCCCATGAACAACGCAGGGGCGACATCATCGAGGGGGGCCGTGGAGTTGGGCACCGCCTTCCGCAGCACGGGCATGGCAAGCATGTCCTCCCAGAGCCGCACGTACTCGTAGGGCATGCCATCATCGCTCTGGCCGAAGACGTAGGTATGCTGCCGGCCGTTGACGCTCTCCATACAAGCAACCTACTGCGACGGGATACCAACAAAAGAGCAGTTGATGAAGAATGGTAGGTTGGTGTCCCTGACGATAAGGGACAGTGGCAGGGGCGTGCCCGGCGGGAGGGTGAGGTTGCGGGCTGCAATGACTGGGCAACTGACGTTCGAGATGGCGGGGATGGAGAGCGTCACCGTCCGGTCGCCTTGGCCGTGTCGTCGTAGGTAATGCGGGTGATGGTGTAGTCCCTTGACGGTAGACGAAGCAGTGGCGTGATGCTGGCGCGTCAGTCCAGGCGAAAGATCGGGTAGCCACAACGCGGGTTGCTGGAGTCGTCATCGGCGTCGGTCCAAAATGTATACCGGATTTCCACACCGTCGCCGCAGTTGTAGGACGACGGGGAACCAGTGGTGTTGTTCCGGGTCGTCTGCGACCGCGCCTTGGCGGCGCCTGCAGCGTTCATCATGATGAGAAGAAGCGACATCCTTTTTAGCTGGAGTGAGAGTGCGGAGTGTGCCGGTGGGAGAAGCCGGCTTTATAGTCTCAACATAGGTATTGTTGAGATATTAATTACTTTAAGGTTTCATGACCCTCATGGTTATAGAATTGGAAGTAAAGATGTAGTTAGCTAATAACTTGTGACACATGTTCTTGTCAGAGATCAGATACATTAGCCTTAGCCATGGCTTCTGGCTATGAAGATTGACTGGTATTACATATGCTATTTTCCCTTTTTGTAAACTAGCAGAGCTCCAAAACAATGACCTCATGCTATTGGTCGGCTATGTCTAAATACCATCGGCTATGTCTAAATACCATCTTTAGTCCAAATACTATTTGCTTGTTTACCAGAGAGTGTTTTTTCACTCTGGTAATACTTCAGATTTCTACTTCTTTGTCATTTAGAAGCTACACGTTGTGATTTCAGGTTTATATTGTTGTCCATTGTAGATGTTACCCATTCATTTGCAAAGCAGGACGATTTGTTCAGATAGTTTGTAGTTTCTTTCTTTATTTAGACTATAATCATGGATCACTTTTCATTGACTTTGTACTGAGATATTTCGCTGTGTATCCATGCTACAGAACATTTTATAATATTTTTTCATTACATATATTGCAAAAACATGCCATTTTTTCATTTTCTAATGCTATATAGAATTTCACAACGATTTTCCTTGTCTGTTGTGTAGCAAAAGACCTACACTACATATATAGAAACAGTAGCAACGTTTGTGCTATTGTAGAATAGAATCCATTCTGACCTAGGTATCCACCATGTGGATGGATTACAATGAATATTGCCATCATTAACTTATGATAGTTGAGACATGCATTGCACGTGCACACTTACTACTAGAGTTACAAGGGACGTCTTTGGATAGGCATATGTTCACAATGGGCGTGGGTTTGGCGGTTGCCAGTTAACAAACATCATTAATTATCCTTAAACATGGATTATTAGGATTTAATAAATCCCAACAGACACGAGAAAATACATAAAATAAACTAGGAAGGCCGCGTAGAACATGGGTTTGAAGTGCAGAGAAGATCCACATGCAGCATGGGGGCGAAGAACAGGGGAAGCGAAGGGGGCGGTCTAATTTTCTTGGTACCTCCAATATATCAATAAAATTCTACTACCAAAGAAGCTGTGAGTCTGTTGGCACTCTATCATGACTGCTCCTTCCTCCAAGTACTTTGCAAGAAATTAAATAGTGCCATGCTTCATGCGGTCACACAATTTGTCACTCATTTTGGCATCACACATGTTTCAAGGTGTCATGGAAAATGGCGTGCAAACGTATTCTCGTGAAGACATTGTTGTTCTAGTTGAGTCATATAAAATATGTGATACACTGATGATGCAATCCCCAATAGGTAATCTCCTATTATGAACTTTACTCACGTTTTAGCAAAGGGATATTAAAGCATGCATTAATTAATAGTTGAACCTTTTATATGTAACAAACTAGAGGGTCTCCTAAAAATTTGTGTGGCAAGATTTTATTGGTGTTTTCATAAATAAATAGTTATTAATAGATATAAAAACTTATATAATGTATTAGATGTTACTCCCTTCATTTATGTATTATTTTCAGCACGGTGATCAAGGCACATAATTATGGACAATTTAAGATGAAACTACCCTTGTTTAATCCGTTGATTAGCGGGAGGTAAATCACTTAGGCTAAGAAAGGAAGAGATACACAGATTTCGGAGAGAGATAGTTTCCCTTTTTCTCTGCAAGGAGACATACATGCAATCAGGTGAGACATACTTCTCTTTTTCTAGAGGGTCAAGAACGGAATTACGAGAAATTAGAACACATGCACCTTACATTGTGTAATTTTATCAAAAAACAAATACACCTAATATAAAGGAATGAAGGGAGTATATAGTAACATAGAGGTAAAAACCATGTCAAAAAATGACATTGTATTCATTTGATCAATCTAAATGATTATACCTCTTAAAAATCAAAATGATTATATATACAACCGGTTTAAAAAAGTTAACTAACTTTAGACCCACATATTGATCAAAATGACCAATCTTGGGCGTTCTTGGGGAGTTTATATGTCCATCACGTCAGCGTCGGACAATCCAAATTTACCCCAAAATCCTCTTCATGTTCAAAATCGTCGCAACATTCATATCGGCAACCGACCTTACGCATACCGCATTCACACTAGCTACCGGCCTTGCCACATTCATGGTCGGGCAGCCGGTGAGCCACAAGAGAAGCCTACCCAACTATTCAAATAGCCAACTGGCCACCCAAAAACCCTACCTCTCATTATTCCCATTTTCCCATCACTTTGACATCGTCCGAGCCCCCCTAGTTCATCACCAGCCATTCGCCGTCACTACAGTGCAGACCTAGATCACCTATTGCAAGATGTTGACGTCAGCGCGCCATGGACGACCGACACCGGGCCCGCATTGTGATGGGCCAACCTCCGGTCTCATGGGAGGAGGATGAAGGAGACCACATGGCCATGATGGAGGTCATGGAGGACGAGGAATTAATGTCTGTTGAGGCCACGGCTCCCGCTGGTGGTCCAGGCAACATCTTCTCCATGGCGCTGGCGGTGGAGCACCACGCAGTCGTGGCTCAACCGGAGGAGGAGGGCATGAATGTTGCTGCTGTCGCGGCACGCATTGATGTGCCAGAGCTCATTGGCGTGAACCGGACATCCATGCAAAGTGTCGACATGCTCCATTGCGAGCGTCGTCTGGTCATCATCAATGAACATGTACTTCTCTTCACTGAGCTCGAGGCCTAGAAATAGAAGTCATTGGAGCAGCACAATAATGATGCCAAAGAGGTAGACGTCTGCCGCTCCGACTAGTTCACGCTGGCCGCCAACGACGACGAGGCCACCGGCTCCAGCATGGGGGTTGGCAACTTCACCACCGACAGGGAGGAGAAGGATATATAATAGTAGTTTTTAGTTTTTTTTAGAAAAGGAGGATGACCCCCGGCCTCTGCATCTGGGCGATGCATACGGCCACTTTATTAATTATTCTCACAAGACCTTACAAAGTAATACGACAGTAAGACTAAAGCCGCCGTCTAAGCAACAGACTGTCGCTACACCTATCTAGTTGATGAAGGGGCGCAGATAGCCTGGGCCTAATACCAAACAGACATCGCAGCCAAACCTAACATCTAAGACCTGAGGTCCCATCGAGGACGCCTGCCGGGCATGGGTCTCACCGGTCCGGCGTGCACTCAGAAGCCGCCGCCGCCAACTGCCACCGCTCCATCTTCAGAACTGTACTGATGCATCAACCTTGCTCGGTCCAGCTATCGTCGACACCACCACGGCGCCCAACGGCACCTCCTCCCTGCGCGCAAACAACTGAGCACGTCGCGGTTGCCACTGATACACGTCAGCACCATGCTGCCAAGTACCACCAGCCGACACAGCTTGAAGTCTTTGGAAGATCTGTCATGCGTAGCACCTGCGGACCAGGCATGACAAAGCGTAGCACCTGTCGGTCAGGCATGACTTGACATCTCCACCGAAGCTTCGCGCAAGACGAAGCCGCTCCACCTCCAGCCTCTCTGAACGGGAGCACCCCAGGAAGACACAGCGAAGAGTTGAGCACCAGAATCACCACGAGAGCCGGACCAGCCGACCGCCATGGCGAAGCGACACCACTAAAGAGAGAACCGCCGCCATCAGGAACGCCAAGAATGCGCTGCAGCTGTCCTACCTCCCTGCGGACCGAAAGCGGCGCCTTCAAGAAGGTGACGGAGCCCGGCACCGCCGCCGCCCAACCAAAGTTGTGGGTTTTCACCCGGGTGCAGGGGGGGGGGGGCGAGGGGGAGGGAGCTGGATCTCGAAGCCGCCTTCAAGAAGGGAACAGCGCCCGGAGCGCCGCCGGCGTCGTGGCCGCCGCAGCCGGCCAAGAAATTACTCCGATCCAGAGCTCCTAACCCCACATCCGCGCAGTCAGCCACCGGATCCGGCCGGACTGACGAGGAGGAAGCAGCAGCACGGGGGCGTCGTCTTCAGATCTGGCGAAGGAGAGCAACAGGGGATCCCTCCAACGCGGCGCCCGCATCCACCGCCAACTCGCCACCCGCGCGGCCGAGTAGATGCCGCCCTCAACACCGGCGAGCGCCGCCCGCCCAGGACGACGCCGCCCTCACCAGCAGAGGCTGCCGCCTCAAACCCTAGGCCCGAGCCCGAGCGGCGTCGCGGCCGAGGGCCTCGCCGCCACCCTCATCGGCGGCCGCGCGGGGACCCGGCGCCCGTCTCCGGCGGCGGCGAGGGAAGGAATCGAGAAGGGGGGAGGCGGACGGGGAGGTCGGTCGCCCCCGAGTCGCCCTCGAGAGGGCGACGCGAGGGAACGGGGGAGATGGGCAAGCCGCACAACCTGGCGCCGTCTGTCCAATTTGGTGTTTAGTAGTTTTTAGTTGTTTATGGATCTTTTGCATGGTCAAAAACCTACGAACTAGTATGAATCAACATTGAACAATTTGGTGTCCGTAGGATGGCGTCCTCCTGGCCTGATATCTAAACTACAAACTAGTATGAATCAACATTGAACGACTCGGTCTCCGCCTTGTTTGAGGGATAGGGTTGGATGATAGCCGCCTGGCTCTATTTCTGGGGACACATCCGTATGTGTCAGCAAACATTTGGAGATGTATGTGTGGTGATTGCCTTTGGAGATGCCCTTATGCCACATGTCACATTGATGACTCATCCTATTTCGGCAAGAAATGCTCACACTTTTTCTTAAAATAGTTTCATGAAAATTTAAATAAATGTTTAGAAATTTCTAATAATGGTAGTGAATGTCCAAAAATGTTCTTGACTTACAAAATATACCCGAGTTAAAAAATGTGTTCACTTTTTTTTATAGTATTCCCGAGTTTAAAAATATATTCGCAATTCTACAAAAGTTAAGGATTTACAAAAAAGTTTGCACCTTTCAAGAAATGTTCTTGAATTTTTAAAAATTATTATCAATTACAAGACTTTGTAAAAATTAAAATACCTAAAAGTTCAAAAAAATTACGATCTAAAATATATCATAAAATGAAACAAAAATCATGATTTGTTTTAAAAAAAATAAAAAAATCAGGAATTTTGTAACAAAGTAATAAAAACGAAGGAAAAAGCATTCACAAAATAATAAATTAAAAAACAACAAAGTGAAAAGAGACGAAAGAAACAAAAGCAAAAATAGCCATAGGCCCGCTCTGTGTTGGGCCGGTCTATGTGCGAGTAGGGGTGTTCATTCCTTTCCATCGGTCGCGTTACATGCGGAATAGGATCAACGCATGTTTCTGCTTGATCATAAGAACCGATGGCGGGTACGTTGATCTGTGTGATGAAGATAGCGGCAGTGAAGGCGACCGCTGTGACGATCTCCATTTGATGGATGATGTCATCGAACACAATATCATGGCACACCATTATTGTAAACCGTAAAGGATCGATAGGTATGATGGAATCGCACACATCGCAGCAGGGGTGCGTTGTTCTCATTATATATAACAAAGGACAGTACAAGTACAAGGTATACACGTATCGTATACTAGTTGGATTCTAAGACCCTCCATCAATCTTAACCAGTGTCAAGAAGGTTGAGATTGCGCCGACAGACTTCAAACAAAGGAAGTTGCAACGGTTTAGTAAAAATGTCAGCAAGTTGATCCATTGACAAGATGAACTTGATTTGTAATAGCTTCTGTGCAAATCGTTCCCGCACAAAATGAAAGTCAACTTCAATATGTTTCTTCCTTGCGTGAAATACTGGTTGGATGAAAGGTATGTGGCTCCAATATTATCACACCAAAAAACTGGAGGTATATCTTGAGGAATAACCAACTCGTGTAGCAAGGATAGTACCCAAATGAGTTGAGCAGTAGTATTAGCAACAGCTTTGTACTCAGTTTCTGTACTACTTCGAGAAACAGTGGCTTGCTTTCGAGCATTCCAGGCGATCAAGTTTGACCTAAAGAACACAACATATCGTTGCTTAAACCCTTTGGCAACCAGACGCGCCTTGTAGCGTTCAATAGAACCATTAGCATGCTTCTTGACCTTGAAAACCCATTTAGAGTCAATCATATTGACCTCGGAAGGAGGAGGAACAAGTTGCCAGGTCTCATTTTTTTGAAGAGCGAGAACTCCTATTTCATGGCACTTCACCGGTGAGGTATGGTCATGGCTGCTTGATAATACCAAGGCTTGGACGTCGGGTTAGAGACTGCCTGCGCCATGCATGTAGCTAGCCATGCGACAGTGCCGTCAGTCCTTTGCTTAGGCTGAAAAATCCGCATTGGCTGCGCGTGTGCACACGACGAGCAATAGCAGGTGCCGGCGACTGTACAAGAGACGGCAACGAAGCAGGAGAATCTGAGGCTGGAGACATCAACGCAGGTGAGGCCAAACTGGATTATTCATACCCGACAAGTGCCTGGCGAACAGGTGTCGATGGTGCAGAGGAGACCAACACCGTCTCGTCGAGCCGAGGAGGAGCCCGGCACGTCCCCATAGCCTGGCGAGTCAGCGGACTCAGAGCATCTCCAGCCACGCCCCTAACAAGCTCCTAAGGCGTATTTTTAACGCCGGCGGCCAAAAATCGGTCCAGTCATGCCCTCAGAATCTTATTTAACGTCGATTTGAGCTGAAATAACAGCAGGCGACCCCGAGCCGAACCCAAGCGCCCGGGGGTCGCCTAGGGTCGCCTGAGGAAGCGAAAAGTGGCATGGGGCTGCTCTATCGGCGAGAGGAGGCCCTTTTCCCGCCGTTTCCTCCCGCTTTTCCCCCTCGGCTTCCCTCTCATTCTCCATTTCTCCCGTCATTCTCATCCTTCTCCCCTCCCAGCCGGCCGCCATGCCGCCGAAGAAGTACGTGGTCCCCCGCGCCGCGATGGATGCCACCGCCGCCGCCACCCAGCTGAAGCAGAGGAAGCAGAGGGCGCCGCCGTCCAAGCCCCCGGGCATGTCTAACGCCGACTGGAGGGCGGAAGTTCAGCGCCGGGAGACTGTCACCACCGACCGGCGGAACAGGGCGAATGTCAAGAAGGCCCAGGACAGGGCGGCGCTCGCGGCTGCGGCGGTGGCGGAGCACTTGGCCGAACAAACCGAGGCGGCTCGCGCGGGGATGATGAATCCGCCCAGCGGTCACGGCCCGTACGCGCCCTGGAGCTAGCAAAGCGTCGGGTCTCCGGCCGGCTTCTCGTCGTCGCCACAACCCTGGGGCTGCACGCCGTCGCCAGGCTACGCCGATGACGACACGCCCGGCGGGTTCAACCCCAACATCATCTTCCCCATGGTCACCCGGCCCAGTGCACGCCCTCGCCCGCCTTCGGCAGCCTACAGTACCCTCCGTACACCTACTCGCCGCCGGCCTACGCAGCCTCCCCGACGCCACCTCTCCGTCGTGGCGCGCTGCTCTTCTCACAAGCCTCCTCGTCGCATCTCAGCGACACCGACGCGACGGAGGCCGACATGGACGACATAATCATGACCGGCTCGGCCGCCGCCGCCGCCTCCCCCGGGTTCACTGCCCAAGAGAACACAATGGACCTCAACAACGACATGGACGGCGAGCTCGACTACGGCGAGGAGGAGCTAGAGGAGGAGGAGTCGGCGCCTGCTCCGGCGAGGAAAGGGAAGAAGAAGAAGTGGGCGGCCAGGACCGGCGAGCCGCGCATCAAGTGGGCGTCCAAGGAGGACGAGTGCCTCGCCGAAGCGTGGAAAGTCGTCTGCCTCGACCCGATCACCGGCATGAACCAAAGCATCGACACATATTGGGAGCGCATCAAGGCCGAGTTCAACAAGCGCAAACTCATCGACCCCTACTTCAAAGGCGTCTACATGCAGTGCGGGTCGAAGGCAATGGCGAACCATTGGGGGCTCATCCAAACGGCGTGCAACAAATGGCATGAGATCGTCCAGGAGATCGCGGCTCGCCCGGAGAGCGGCACCAGCATCGAGGATCAGGTATGGCACGTCGGTCTCTCCCTTTTCTTTTCGCCGTGTGTGCGCCCACCGACTGTTGTTCCTCGGCGCAGTTGATGCGGATGTTCGCCATGTTTCGCCAGGACAGCAGCGACCAAGATTTCAAGTACCTCCACGTCTTCAAGCGGATCGAGAAGTGCGAGAAGTGGAGGGATGTCCGGCGCACCCTCGCCAAGGCCAAGGAGACGTACAAGTCGGGCATGCCGACGCCGGGCGCGGCCGACGGGCGCCCGGACGGCAACAAAGGGGCCAAGAAGGGGAAACACGCCGAGTCGGCTACCACACGTGTGCAAGAGTCCATCGAGCATTGCCTCGCCGACGCCCAGACCCGGGCCGCCCTGCGGGAAGAGAAAACCAAGGCGCGGTGGTCGGCGTTGATGACGAACAGCGCCGTCAAGCTCGACCTGCTCCGGACCAACGTTGCCACGAAGAAGAGGAACACCGACCTGGCTTTCCTGATGGCGGGGCGGACATGCTCCGGAGCAACGACCCGCAGCTCAAGGCGTGGTACCTGGCGGAGCGTGGCCTAATCCTGAACCAGATGTCGACGGCGCCGCCAACTCCCACGCCGACGCCAACGCCGCTGCCAAGCCCGAGCGATGATGCCTCCACGATGCCTAGCAGCACAGAAGCCGCGCCGACGCCGCCCAGCCCGCGCACGCCGACTCCTCCAACGCCAGAGGCCGACACCGCCGTTTGATGCATTGACTACGCGTCCTTTATTTTTGCACGCCGAACATTTCATTTGATCGCCGAACTGTGGCAAGGTGATCGCCGAACTGTGGCGCTGATCGCCGGACTTGTGACGTTTTTTTAAAAGCGGGAACGGACCAAGTTTGAATTTGCGACGCCTTGAAGTCGGCACCTGGGGGCGTGGCTGGGTCTAGATCGCCCCAGGGTCTAAAAATCGCCGGACAAGCGTCTGAACGAGCACCGGCCCATGCGCTAGGAGGCCGAACGAGTGGAGATGAACGTGGCTGAGCTGGCTCCGGCGCGACTGGAGCCGTGGGTGCATGGCGCACCTGCATGTGATCAACGTCCAATGCATGGCTGGGAGCCGCCTGCATGCAACCAACGTGAGGAGCATCTGTAGCTCCTGTATTGTCTAGCAGCTCAATACGAGCACCACGTACAGTACCTACAGTCCTGCGTAAAATAGGAGTATTTGCAGCATCTACCAATTGGTCAGATAAAACAAGCAACGTGGAAATAGAATTGGATAAAGTACGAGACTCAGAAAAACTAGAAAAAGGATAGAGATTCTCATCAAAGATAATGTCACGAGATATATAAACACGATTAGATGGAACATGGTCTGCAAATAATGATCACATTTCAGAGGAGCCACACACCTGACACTTTTCTGAGGTTAAAGGACTCAAATGGGTCGGCACAATGTAATCTACTTTCAGTTTCCCTTTTCCTTTGCACAGTGTAAATATTATGTATTTTGGATTTCAATTATTGAAAGCAGCGCTGCTGCGTTTGGGAAAAATAGCTGTAGGATTATGCATGAAATCTATTGTTTCATTATTTGCAGACCACTTGTGCTTTGCGGCCCTTCCTGATGTTTACCCGTCATATTGAGCATTTGCTGAATTCTTGATTCTACATCAATCAATGCATACGGCCGTCTTTATTTATTATTCAACAAAGGTCTAACAAGAAGATACAAGAAGCCATCTGAAGCCATCACTCACTCCTATAAAACTCGCTAATATGGAGTACTCTCACTCCCCATATCTAAATCCGGTGTCGTCGTCGACCACCCACATAACGTATCGGGAACAACAGCCTATATAGCAAACCTAAAGCGTACACTACATGCATACATTCTAGACGTTGCCATCTTCATCGGACCGCTGACCCATCTTCAGGAGAGAGATCCGCATCATCCATGCCAGTTCGTCCATCCGTCGACACCACCACGGTGCCCAATGGCGCCACCGCCCTGCGCTCGTCCATCCAGGCATGAAGATTCTGGAAGATCTATCGTGCGTAGCACCTGCCGACCAGGCATTACACGGCGTAGCACCTGTCGGCCAGGCATGACTTGATATCTTCACCGAAAGCTCTGTGCAAGACGAAGCCGCTCCACCTGCTGCCTCAGTCTTCCAGCGCTGCTCCACAAACGATGCTCCCAAGAGAGAAAACGACACTACAGTACCGCCATCGTCTGATATGGAAGACCGGATCGTAGAGTTTTCCCCGGAGCAGCACGAGTGGGTCGACAGTAGTTACGCGACGATGCCTTCATCAAGGTAACGACACAGAACGCCGCCATCGCCTGCCATCGGCTCGGTTTTCACCGGTAACTATGTCTTATCGACTCGCAGCCGGAGCTAGATGACTGATCACGAGATCTGCCCATCCAGCATCAGGCCGGCCACCTCCGGCGAAGGAGATGGCCACCACCGCCGTGCCCAGGGCCGGAGCCCCCGACGTCCTCGTGTTGTAGGTCCAGCCCAAAAGCCGCTTGACGTAGCCGGGTCAGCGGAGATGCACGACAGCGTGTGGAGCGGCCCGTTGAAGCCCATCTGGGCCCAGATCGGGCGCCCTAGCCGCCGCCGAGATATCCTCGTCGCCGGCTCCAGCACGCTGACCCTGGTCGCCGACGGCCCGCGCCACCGCCCTTGATCCGATCGGAGTAGAACGCCGGCACCCAGATTCAATCGCGGGCCGAGGAGTATTGCCGCCGCCGCCGCTGCAGCCTGCAGGCTTAGCCTGCGACGCCCTCAGTGACGGCGGCGGGAGGTGGGGGTCACTGGTGGCGACTTGAGGCAGCAGGTTTGCCCCGGTGCGGCGTGGCGCTGCCGCACGCGGGGGGGGGGGGGGGGGGTCGGGGTCGGGGTCGGGATCGGGGGGGGGGGGGAGGAGGGGTCGGTGCAGCAATTCTTGATGTCTTGCCATATGATTTCGTGCTCCCGGTTTTGCACGACATCTTCGAGCTGGTATTTATCTGATAGTATGTGTTGGACATCCTTCCCTCCTTTACCCTCAAATTCTTTTAGTTCTATTTCTTGCGTTACTCACCTATCATCTTCCAGCTTATCCCAAATGTAGAGCTTTACCTCATTAAGAGTCTGCATGTGTAAAACCTATCAACGGAATATAACTTCACAAAAAGAAATTTGATAGTACAGATTAGATTTTTTTGCATCTGTACATAGTAATGCAGTAAATTTGCATAAAAGAGTATTTCTTATGCTTGAGTTTTTTAATGTTACAAAAAAAACAACCTTGTGATCAAGAAAATGTATTTTAGAACGTCACACGAATCTCATCAACTTCTCATGGAAATTTACACACACAAAAGACAAATGTGTACATGACTAAAGAAAATCAAAAAAATTGACATTTGAAATTAGATAGATTTCTTTTACCTGGGAGCTCATCCATGTTATTGATATTTTTTTACACAGAAGAAAAGACCAATGACTTGGTCAAGGCTGGTCCAATGTGCATCCAAAAGAAAACACTTTAGCAAAGCACTATCTATTTTCAAAAATAATTAATCACATCCAACCACACAGTCGTTCGCGATGCCGTCCGAGCGGGTCGCGCTGCCGGAGTTGGTGTCACGGCGGAAGCTTCCTATATCGGCCCTGCTTTCCGCCTTTCCGCCTTTCCTCCAGCTATCTACATGACCCAGCGCATCCAGTGCCGCACCAACCGGCCGCCGCTACAGGCAGCTCGCTCTGCACCAGCAGCCTGAGCATGTTCACATCCTCTGCTTCCTCTTCCCATGTTGCCATCGCACGCTGCTCTCGCCCCGACTTTGCTTGTAGTGCCCTTTGTTTTGGTTGTGGAAACGATTGCTGTCCAAGCCGGTGTAGCTCGTAATCCCATCGGAGCCGGTGGCACTCCAGCAGGAGCTTCTCGGCTATTCGTGTTGAGCAATGAGCAGCACGCCAGATGACTGCTAGACAGGGTGGCGCTGATGGCTCCGATGTCAGCCTCAGTGTGTTGTCACCAAGCTCAAGGTCCGTCGTGCGTCGGGGTCAGTCTCGTCGTCCCTCTCGCTGGAGATCTTGCAATTCTCATGATCGTGGCCTTCTCCCTTAGCGTTGTTCTTGTGTAAGTGGCGGAGCCAACGTGTAGGCATTGGGGTTCAAGTGAACCCAATGATTTTCTCACCCTACGTACGTATATACGCATAGTCACTTGCATGAACCCAATACGAATTCACGTCTGAACCCATCGAAGCTAGCACGCACGAGCCACAAGCCTTTCAGCACATTAAATTTTTATATAATTAGTAGCCCTACAAAAAGGCCACAGCTATTTCGCAAAAATAAACGGAGCCTGCAAATAAATATGATGCCATCTACGCAGCAGGCTCGACTGCGACCGTCGATTCCACGTCATGTACGCACACGCCACACGCCTCTGATTTCCCAAGTTTGTTTCCCAAATTCGGCAAATGCCTCGGTCTTTCGTCTCTCTCTTCACCCATGACGGCGCCCGATCGCCAGCGCCCAGCGGCAAGGCAACAAGTCCTCAAAAGCGTCCGGTAATTGAAGTACAAATTGAAGGTAATAAGATCAAATCATGTCTGTGCATGTATGGTATTACCTTTTCCCCTAGTTTTTCAATTGCTTTTTTCCTGTACTTTGATTGACCTAGGTTATGGAGCGATATTTCTCAAAGAGGAGTCGATCACCAGATTCAGATAATGATGCTTCAAATGTCACTTCAGGACCATCGGCCAGTTAGATGTTAACAAAGTGTATATAATTATGTTCTCTGCAAGTAATCTCCCACGGCCTTCTATTCAGAGATAAATTAATTTAGATGATGTGTCTGTATGATCCGGCCGATTAGGAGAGAATTTCAGACTACACCAAAAATCCTATGTAACAAAATGAGATTTGGCGAATATATTTTAATTAGGGAACCTACCTAATTTTTATTACACAGAGGGGCATTGAAGGTGATCAACATACATTTAATCCACAACAGTTTTAAAGAATATGGTGGCTGCAGGCTTGAGTACAGTGACAAGGAGCATAATGCTATTTGTTTATATTGTTACCTTTTAGAGATTACGACGTGGGACAAAAAGGAGGTGATGCATTTACGCTTATTGGCTAGAACTGTTGAAACAAGAAAGCAGACCAGATACCCATTTGGGTAACAGTAAAGTTAATAGCTTTATTTTGGCAATAAAAAGTTGTTAATTCCCACAAAATAAGTGGATAGATGTTTTCCAGCTATGAATGTTGTCCAAAAAAAGTTGCACAATAAAATGAGTGAGTAGTTCATGAATAATTATGTGAAGCAAGATATGTTTTCTATCATCAGTAATGATGTTTTTGTTTATCATTTTAAGATGACGAAAGATCAAAAGGGGACACTCTTAATGGAAGTGACTTTACATGCTTCTTTCGCTTTTAGGGTACTTGTCAACTAACTTGTCATTCATTTTCAGTGTTACTAGCAAGATGGAATTGATATCTGAAGCTATGAAGTTATTTTTGCATGACTCTATTTATAATAGGTAAGCACACAATTTTGCAATTTCATCTAACAAGTATGTCTTACACTCTCCAGTTTTCAATGTAACCATTATATTTGATAAAATGATATCATGTTTCAACTTGTTGCCCATTGGTTGATGTACTCCAGTGATAAGACACCGTAAAAATGGACTTTACACTCAATTAAATTATATAAAGTCCTCATAATTAGCTAATGAGCGAACCCATTGACCGAATTTCCTGGCTCCGCGTGTTGCTTCACAGGAGAAAGTTGCAAGCCTCGAATCGACCTAGTCCAGTGCAACATCCGGAGAGCACCGTCCACTGGAAATCGCTCTCATGGAGTCATCGTTGCCGCAGTGGCCCCACCGCCCGCAGCTCCGACTTCTCTGTCACAGCCAGAAACTAGCATAGGAACACCCAGTGGCGCACTGGACCTTCGACATCAAAAGAACAAGCCGCGACCCGGCTCTACTCGCCACCATCGTCGTCACCACGCACATCACAACGCCACAACCATCTCGCATCACCGGTTGGCCACCTGCCAATCATGATGCTGTGTATGTCCAGCCCAAGGGAAGCGCGGAGAAGGATCAACGGTCTTCAAAGCAACGCCCCAAAGGGGGAAACACAGCAGGAATGACGTCGTTGCCCGACCCAGACTGGTCTAGGCTTTCACTCGAAGAACCAGATCCAAGGATGAAGCGGGTCGAAGAACTCCATGGCGGTGCCTTCAACAAGGGGAACGACGCCCGTAGGCGCCGCCACTGCCGGCTGGCCAAAGCCGAGCAAGCTTGCGCTCGGAGCAGACTCAACGAACACCCACACGCTGCCGGCCAAAACCAGCCCGCACCTCCGCTGGTCCGCACACCCATGCACAGCAACCGCACTGCCGCCACACAGGGAACACCACTCTGCGCATCCGCCCCGCTGCCGCCCGCCGGAGACGTAGCCATGACCACCGGGAAGTTTGCTTCCCCACTGCCTCAGCTCCGCAGCAGCGGCCACCACCGGCAGCAGACACGCTGGGACGAACCTCCAGGAAGCAGGAAGGGGGGCCGCCACTCCACCCCTACTCGCCGGGCAGAAGCTCCCGGGACAGAGCCCGGAGCTCGTCGACGAAGCTTTCGTGGCCGCCACACACAGAAAACACTACCCCGTGCAGTCGCAGGCCTCACCACCCAGCACCAATGTCGTAGCAACCAGATCGGATGCCGCCCCGATCTGGTCCACCAAGCTCGTGCACTGGTAGCCTCCGCCGCTGCACTGCCGGCCTGACGCTTCTCCGACCACGCCGCCTCATACATTTTCAATGTTACTGGCAAGATGGAATTGGCATCTGAAGCACACAATTTTGCAATTTCATATAACAGGTATGTCTTACACTCCCTAGTTTTCAATGTAACCATTATATTGTTGGGGAACGTAGCATGCAATTTAAAAAAAATTCCTACGATCACGCAAGATCTATCTAGGAGATGCATAGCAACGAGACGGGGAGAGTGTGTCCACGTACCCTCGTAGACCGAAAGCGGAAGCGTTAAATTAACGCGGTTGATGTAGTCGAACGTCTTCACGATCCAACCGATCCAAGTACCGAATGCACGGCACCTCCGTGTTCAGCACACGTTTAGCTCGATGACGTCCCTCGAGATCTTGATCCAGTAGAGGGTTGAGGGAGAGTTCCGTCAGCACGACGGCGTGGTGACGGTGATGGTGATGTGATTTGGGCAGGGCTTCGCTAAGCACTACGACGCTATGACCGGAGGAGTAAACTGTGGAGGGGGCACCGCACACGGCTAAGAGATTTCTTGTTGTGTCTTTGGGGTGCCCCCTGCCCACATATATAAAGGGGGGAGAGAGGCCGGCGGCCAGGAGGGGCGCGCCATGGGGGGAGTCCTCCTTGTCCTATTCGGACTCCCTAGGAGGGGGGCGCGCGGCCACCCCTCGCGGGCTTCCCTCTCTCTCCCTTAGGCCCATGTTGGCCCAACACTTCTCCGAGGGGTTCCAGTAACCCCTCGAAACTCCAGAAAAATACCCGAATCACTCGGAACCATTCCGATGTCCGAATACAACCTTCCAATATATGAATATTTACCTCTAGACCATTTTGAGACTCCTCGTCATGTCCGTGATTTCATCCGGGACTCCGAACAAACTTCGGTCACCAAAACACACAACTCATAATACAAATCGCCATCGAACGTTAAACATGCGGACCCTACGGGTTCGAGAACTATGTAGACATGACCGAGACACATCTCCGGTCAATAACCAATAGCGGAACCTGGATGCTCATATTGGCTCCTACATATTCTTTGAAGATCTTTATCGGTCAAACCGCATAACAACATACGTCATTCCCTTTGTCATCGGTATGTTACTTGCCCGAGATTCGATCGTCGGTATCCTCATACTAGTTCAATCTCGTTACCGTCAAGTCTCTTTACTCGTTCCGTAATGCATCATCGCGTAACTAACTCATTAGTCACATTGCTTGCAAGGCTTATAGTGATGTGCCTTACCGAGAGGGCCCAGAGATACCTCTCCGATACTCGGAGTGACAAATCATAATCTCGATCTATGCCAACTCAACAAACACCTTTGAAGACACCTGTAGAGCATCTTTATAATCACCCAGTTACGTTGTGACGTTTGATAGCACACAAAGTGTTCCTCCGGTATTCGGGAGTTGCATAATCTCATAGTCAGAGGAATATGTATAAGTCATGAAAAAGCAATAGCAATAAAACTAAATGCCCATAATGCCAATGGATGGGTCTTGTCCATCACATCATTCTCTAATGATGTGATCCCGTTCATCAAATAACAACACATGCCTATGGTCAGGAAACATAACCATCTTTGATTAACGAGCTAGTCAAGTAGAGGCATAGTAGGGACACTCTGTTTTGTCTATGTATTCACACATGTACTAAGTTACGGGTTAATACAATTCTAGCATGAATAATAAACATTTATCATGATATAAGGAAATATAAATAACAACTTTATTATTGCCTCTAGGGCATATTTCCTTCATATATTTGATAAACTGGTATCATGTTTCTACTTGCCGCCCTTTGGTTGAAGTACTCCAATGAGTAGTTCATGAATAATTATGTGAAGAAAGATATGTTTTCTATCATCAGTAATGATGTTTTCTTTTATTAATTTAAGATGACGAAAGATCAAAAGGGGACACTCCGAATGGAAGTGACTTTACATGCTTCTTTCATTTTTATGGTACTTGTCAAACTAACTTGTCATTCATTTATTTATTTTGAAACGAGACAAAAGATATGCCATTTTCATTGATTAAGAAGAAGAGAGTTGTCTGGTTAATTAGAGGAAAACTAGACGAAAACCTAGATTACAAACCCCAAATGGGGCACTCGCGGACGACCTGGCCTCAAACGCCAAACAGTCGACCGAAGCGTCGAGGACATGATAGTTCCGGTTTTTCTGACGAGCTTTACATGAGAAAGTTGCAAGCCTCGCATCGACCTAGTCCAGCGCAACATTTAGAGAGCACCGTCCACTGGAAATCGCCCTCATGGAGTCATCGTTGCCGCAGTGGACCCGCCGCCCGCAGCTCCGGCTTCTCTGTCACAGCCAGAAACCAGCATAGGCACACCCAGTGGCGCACTCGACCTTCGACACCAGAAGAACAAGCCGCGACCCGGCTCTACTCGCCACCATCGTCATCACCACACACATCACAACGCAACACCCACCTCGCATCACCGGTTGGCCACCTGCCAATCATGATGCCGTATACGTCCAGCCCAAGGGAAGCACGGAGAAGGATCAATGATCTTCAAAGCAACGCCCCAAAGGGGGAAACTTCGCAGGAACGACGTCGTTGACCGACCCAGACGGGTCTAGGCTTTCACCCGAAGAACCAGATCCACGGATGAAGCGGGCCGAAGAACTCCACGGCGGCGCCTTCAAGAAGGGGCACGACGCCCGTAGGCGCCGCCACCGCCGGCCGGCGAAAGCCGAGAAAGCTTGCGCTCGGAGCAGACTCGACGGACACCCACACGCGGCCGGCCGAAACCAGCCCACACATCCGCTAGTCCGCACACCCCTGCACAACAACCGCGCTGTCGCAACACAGGGACCACCACTCCACGCATTCTCCCCGCTGCCGCCCGCCGGAGATGCAGCCATGACCACCAGGAAGTCTGCAGCCCCACTGCCTCAGCTCCGCAGCAGCGGCCACTGCTACCTCTTGAGCACTGCGTTGGTTTTCCCTTGAAGAGGAAAGGGTGATGCAGTAAAGTAGTGTAAGTATTTCCCTCAGTTTTTGAGAACCAAGGTATCAATCCAGTAGGAGACCACGCTCGAGTCCCACACACCTACACAAACAAATAAGAACCTCGCAACCAACGCGATAAAGGGGTTGTCAATCCCTTCACGGTCACTTACGAGAGTGAGATCTGATAGATATGATAAGATAATATTTTTGGTATTTTTATGATAAAGAGTAAAAGTAAAGAAAGCAAAATAAATGGCGCTAGAAATAGCTTGTTGACGGGAGATTAATATGATGGAAAATAGACCCGGGGGCCATAGGTTTCACTAGTGGCTTCTCTCAAGAGCATAAGTATTACGGTGGGTAAACGAATTACTGTCGAGCAACTGATAGAATTGAGCATAGTTATGAGAATATCTAGGTATGATCATGTATATAGGCATCACGTCCGTGACAAGTAGACCGAAACGATTCTGCATCTACTACTATTACTCCACACATCGACCGCTATCCAGCATGCATCTAGAGTATTAAGTTCATAAGAACAGAGTAATGCTTTAAGCAAGATGACATGATGTAGAGGGATAAACTCATGCAATATGATATAAACCCCATCTTTTTATCCTCGATGGCAACAATACAATACGTGCCTTGCTGCCCCTGCTATCACTGGGAAAGGACACCGCAAGATTGAACCCAAAGCTAAGCACTTCTCCCATTGCAAGAAAGATCAATCTAGTAGGCCAAACCAAACTGATAATTCGAAGAGACTTGCAAAGATAACCAATCATACATAAAAGAATTCAGAGGAGATTCAAATATTGTTCATAGATAAACTTGATCATAAACCCACAATTCATCGGATCTCGACAAACACACCGCAAAAGATGAGTTGCATCAAATAGATCTCCAAGAAGATCGAGGAGAACTTTGTATTGAGATCCAAAGAGAGAGAAGAAACCATCTAGCTAATAACTATGGACCCGAAGGTCTGAGGTAAACTACTCACACATCATCGGCGAGGCTATGGTGTTGATGTAGAAGCCCTCCGTGATCAATGCCCCCTCCGGCGGAGCGCCGGAAAAGGCCCCAAGATGGGATCTCACGGGTACAGAAGGTTGCGGCGGTGGAAATAGGGTTTTGGCTCCGTATATGATGTTTCCAGGGTACATGGGTATATATAGGAGGAAGAAGTACGTCGGTGGAGCAACGAGGGGCCCACGAGGGTGGAGGGCGTGCCTGGGGGAGGTGGGCGCGCCCCCCTGCCTCGTGCCCTCCTCGTTGATTGCTTTACGTAGACTTCAAGTCCCTTGGATCACGTTTGTTCCGAAAATCACGTTCCCGAAGGTTTCATTCCGTTTGGACCCTGTTTGATATCCTTTTCCTTCGAAACACTGAAATAGGCAAAAAACAACAATTTCGGCTGGGCCTCCGGTTAATAGGTTAGTCCCAAAAATAATATAAAAGTGTATAATAAAGCCCAATAAACATCCAAAACAGAATATAATATAGCATGGAACAATAAAAAATTATAGTACGTTGGAGACGTATCAAGCATCCCCAAGCTTAATTCCTGCTCGTCCTCGAGTAGGTAAATGATAAAAACAGAATTTTTGATGTGGAATGCTACTTAGCATAATTTTCAATGTAACCCTCTTAATTGTGGTATGAATATTCAGATCCGAAAGATTCAAGATAAAAGTTTAATATTGACATAAAAGTAATAATACTTCAAGCATACTAACTAAGCAATTATGTCTTGTCAAAATAACATGGCCAAAGAAAGTTCATCCCTACAAAATCATATAGTTTGGTCATGCTCCATTTTCGTCACACAAGAATGCTCTCATCATGCACAACCCCGATGAGAAGCCAAGAAATTGTTTCATACTTTAGTAATCTCAAACTTTTTTCAACTTCCACGCAATACATGAGCGTGAGCCATGGATATAGCACTATGGGTGGAATAGAATATAATGATGGGGGTTATGTGGAGAAGACAAAAAAGGAGAAAGTCTCACATCAACGCGGCTAATCAACGGGCTATGGAGATGCCCATCAATTGATGTTAATGTGAGGAGTAGGGATTGCCATGCAACGGATGCACTAGAGCTATAAATGTATGAAAGCTCAACAAAAGAAACTAAGTGGGTGTGCATCCAACTTGCTTGCTCACGAAGACCTAGGGCATTTGAGGAAGCCCATTTTTGGAATATACAAGCCAAGTTCTATAACGAAAAATTCCCACTAGTATATGAAAGTGACAAAACAAGAGACTATCTATCATAAGGATCATGGTGCTACTTTGAAGCACAAGTATGGAAAAAGATAGTAGCATTGCCCCTTTTTATTTTATTTTATTTTTTTGGGCCTTTCTTTTTTTTCTTTTGGCCTTTCTCATTTTTTTTGGGACAATGCTCTATGAATGATGATCATCACACTTCTATTTATTTACAACTCGATACTAGAACAAAGTATGACTCTATATGAATGCCTCCGGCGGTGTACCGGGAAATGAATGAAGAGTGACATGTATGAAATAATATGCATGGTGGCTTTGCCACAAATACAATGTCAACTACATGATCATGCAAGGCAATATGACAATGGTGAACGTGTCATGATAAACGGAACGGTGGAAAGTTGCATGACAATATATCTCGGAATGGCTATGGAAATGCCATAATAGGTAGGTATGATGGCTGTTTTGAGGAAGATATAAGGAGGCTTATGTGTGATAGAGTGTATCGTATCACGGGGTTTGGATGCACTAGCGAAGTTTGCACCAACTCTCAAGGTGAGAAAGGGCAATGCACGGTACCGAAGAGGCTAGCAATGATGGAAGGGTAAGAGTGCGTATAATCCATGGACTCAACATTAGTCATAAAGAAATCAGATACTTATTGCAAAAATCTACAAGTCATCAAAAACGAAGCACTATGCGCATGCTCCTAGGGGGATATATTGGTAGGAAAAGACCATCACTCGTCCCCAACCGCCACTCATAAGGAGGACAATCAAAGAACACCTCATGTTTCAAATTTGTTACACAACGTTTACCATACGTGCATGCTACGGGATTTGCAAACTTCAACACAAGTATTTCTCAAATTCACAACTACTCAACTAGCACAACTTTAATATCACTACCTCCATATCTCAAAACAATCATCAAGCATCAAACTTCTCTTAGTATTCAACACACTCATAAGAAAGTTTTTACTAATCTTGAATACCTAGCCTATTAGGACTAATTTCACAATTAAAGCAAATCACCATGCTGTTTTGTAGGACTCCCAAAATAATATGAGTGAAGCATGAGAGAACAATATTTTCTATAAAACAAATCCACCACCGTGCTCTAAAAGATATAAGTGAAGCACTAGAGCAAAAACTATATGACTCAAAAGATATAAGTGAAGCACATAGAGTATTCTAATAAATTCCGAATCATGTGTGTCTCTCTCAAAAGGTGTGTACAACAAGGATGATTGTGGTAAACTAAAAAGCAAAGACTCAAATCATACAAGACGCTCCAAGCAAAACACATATCATGTGGTGAATAAAAATATAGCTCCAAGTAAAGTTACCGATAGACGAAGACGAAAGAGGGGATGCCTTCCGGGGCATCCCCAAGCTTTGGCTTTTTGCTGTCCTTAGATTATCTTGGGGTGCCATGGGCATCCCCAAGCTTAGGCTCTTGCCACTCCTTGTTCCATAATCCATCAAATCTTTACCCTAAACTTGAAAACTTCACAACGCAAAACTCAACATAAAATCTCGTGAGCTCCGTTAGCGAAAGAAAACAGAACATCACTTCAAGGTACTGTATTGAACTCATTATTTATTTATATTGGTGTTAAACCTACTGTATTACAACTTCTCTATGGTTTATAAGCTCTTTTAATAGCCATAGATTCATCAAAATAAGCAAACAACACACGAAAAACAGGATCTGTCAAAAATATAACAGTCTGTAGTAATATGTAACTAACGCAAACTTCCTGAACTCAGAAAAATCTACCAAAATAGGACGACCTAGATAATTTGTTTATTGATCTACTGGAATTGGAATCAGTATTTTATCACGTTCTGGTGATTTTTAACAATTGTTTTCGTGAACAGAAAGTTTCTGGAATTTTCAGCAAGATCAAATAACTATCATCCAAAGAAGTTCCTATAGGTTTAACTTGGCACAAACACTAATTAAAACATAAAAACAAATCTAACCAGAGGCTAGATCAAAGATTTATTCCTAAACAGAAGCAAAAAGCAAAAAAACTAAAATTAAATTGGGTTGCCTCCCAACAAGCGCTATCGTTTAACGCCCCTAGCTAGGCATAAAAACAAGGATAGATCTAGGTATTGCCATCTTTGGTAGGCAATCCATAAGTGGCTCTCATAATAGATTCATAAGGTAATTTAATTTTCTTTCTAGGGAAGTGTTCCATGCCTTTGCTTAACGGAAATTGGAATCTAATATTCCCTTCCTTCATATCAATAATTGCACCAATCGTTCTAAGGAAAGGTCTACCAAGAATAATAGGTCATGAAGGATTGCAATCTATGTTAAGAACAATGAAATCTACGGGCACATAGTTCCTATTTGCAAAAATAAGAACATCATTAATTCTTCCCATAGGTTTCTTAATAGTGGAATCCGCAAGGTGCAAGTTTAAAGAACAATCATCAAATTCACGGAAACCTAACAAATCACACAAAGTTTTTGGAATCGTGGAAACACTAGCACCCAAATCACACAAAGCATAGCATTCATGATCTTTAATTTTAATTTTAATAGTAGGTTCCCACTCATCATAAAGTTTTCTAGGGATAGAAACTTCCAACTCAAGTTTTTCTTCATAAGATTGCATTAAAGCATCAACGATATGTTTAGTAAAAGCTTTATTTTGACTATAAGCATGAGGAGAATTTAGCACGGATTGCAACAAGGAAATACAATCTATCAAAGAGCAAGTATCATAATTAAATTCCTTGAAATCCAAAATAGTGGGTTCATTGGTATCTAAAGTTTTGACCTCTTCAATCCCACTTTTACCAATTTTTGCTTCAAGATCTAAAAACTCCGAATTTTTGGGGACGCCTTCTAGGTAAAGGTGACTCATCTCCAGTCCCATCATTATCAAGATTCATATTGCAAAACAAAGATTTAATAGGAGACACATCAATAACTTTTAGATCCTCATCTTTATTCGTTTGCATATCACACAAATCAACGAAGCTATTACATGGGTAGCGGCATCTTCACTAGGAAGGCCGGCGAATTGATCTTTCATGACAAGATTCAACAAATCAGCATTAATTTCACAAGATTCAGCTTCGGTAAGAGGAGCAATCGGAGTGCTAAGAAAATCATTGTTGTTGGTATTGGTAAAGTCACACAATTTAGTATTATCTTGAGCCATCGTGACAAGCAAGCAATCCAACACACAAGCAAACAAGAAGCAAGCGAAAAAGAGGCGAACGGAAAAGAGAGGGCGAATAAAACAGCAAGGGTGAAGTAGGGGAGAGGAAAACGAGAGGCAAATGGCAAATAATGTAATGCAAGGGATAAGAGTTTGTGATGGGTACATGGTATGTCTTGACTTGTGCGTAGACTCCCCGGCAACGGCGCCAGAAATCCTTCTTGGTACCTCTTGAGCACTGCGTTGGTTTTCCCATGAAGAGGAAAGGGTGATGCAGTAAAGTAGTGTAAGTATTTCCCTCAGTTTTTGAGAACCAAGGTATCAATCCAGTAGGAGACCACGCTCGAGTCCCACGCACCTACACAAACAAATAAGAACCTCGCAACCAACGCGATAAAGGGGTTGTCAATCCCTTCACGGTCACTTATGAGAGTGAGATCTGATAGATATGATAAGATAATATTTTTGGTATTTTTATGATAAAGAGTAAAAGTAAAGAAAGCAAAATAAACGGCGCCAAAAATAGCTTGTTGACGGGAGATTAATATGATGGAAAATAGACCCGGGGGCCATAGGTTTCACTAGTGGCTTCTCTCAAGAGCATAAGTATTACGATGGGTAAATGAATTACTGTCGAGCAATTGATAGAATTGAGCATAGTTATGAGAATATCTAGGTATGATCATGTATATAGGCATCATGTCCGTGACAAGTAGACCGAAACGATTCTGCATCTACTACTATTACTCCACACATCGACCGCTATCCAGCATGCATCTAGAGTATTAAGTTCATAAGAACAGAGTAATGCTTTAAGCAAGATGCCATGATGTAGAGGGATAAACTCATGCAATATGATATAAACCCCATATTTTTATCCTCGATGGCAACAATACAATACGTGCCTTGCTGCCCCTGCTGTCACTGGGAAAGGACACCGCAAGATTGAACCCAAAGCTAAGCACTTCTCCCATTGCAAGAAAGATCAATCTAGTAGGCCAAACCAAACTGATAATTCGAAGAGACTTGCAAAGATAACCAATCATACATAAAAGAATTCGGAGGAGATTCAAAGATTGTTCATAGATAAACTTGATCATAAACCCACAATTCATCGGATCTCGACAAACACACCGCAAAAGAAGAGTTACATCAAATAGATCTCCAAGAAGATCGAGGAGAACTTTGTATTGAGATCCAAAGAGAGAGAAGAAGCCATCTAGATAATAACTATGGACCCGAAGGTCCGAGGTAAACTACTCACACATCATCGGAGAGACTATGGTGTTGATGTAGAAGCCCTCCGTGATCAATGCCCCCTCCGGCGGAGCGCCGGAAAAGGCCCCAAGATGGGATCTCACGGGTACAAAAGGTTGCGGTGGTGGAAATAGGGTTTTGGCTCTGTATATGATGTTTCCAGGGTACATGGGTATATATAGGAGGAAGAAGTACGTCGGTGGAGCAACGAGGGGCCCACGAGGGTGGAGGGCGTGCCTGGGGGAGGTGGGCGCGCCCCCTGCCTTGTGCCCTCCTTGTTGATTGCTTTACGTAGACTCCAAGTCCTCTGGATCATGTTTGATCCAAAAATCACGTTCCTGAAGGTTTCATTCCGTTTGGACTCCGTTTGATATCCTTTTCCTTCGAAACACTGAAATAGGCAAAAAAAACAGCAATTTGGGGTGGGCCTTCGGTTAATAGGTTAGTCCCAAAAATAATATAAAAGTGTATAATAAAGCCCAATAAACATCCAAAACAGAATATAATATAGCATGGAACAATCAAAAATTATAGATACGTTGGAGACGTATCAGCCACCACCGGCAGCTGACGCACGTGGGGACAGAGGAGCGGGAAGGGGGGCACCAGCCCACCCCTACTCGCTGGGCAGAAGCTCCTGGGACAGAGCCTGGAGCTCGCCGACGAAGCTTTCGTGGCCGCCACACACGAAAGACACTGCCACGTGCAGTCGCAGGCCTCACCAGCCGGCACCAACACCATAGCAACCAGATCAGACGCCACCCCGATCTGGGCCACCAAGCTCGTGCATCGGCGACCTCCGCTGTTGCACTGCCGCCCCGATGCTTCTCCGACCACGCCGCCTCATTCATTTTCAATGTTACTAGCAAGATGGAATTGGCATCTGAAGCTATGAAGTTATTTTTGCACGACTCTATTTATAATAGGTAAGCACACAATTTTGCAATTTCATCTAACAAGTATGCCTTACACTCCCCAGATTTCAATGTAACCATTATATTTGATAAACTGATAGCATGTTTCTACTTGCTGCCCTTTTGTTCATGTACTCCAGTGATAAGACACCGTAAAAATGGACTTTACACTCAATTAAATTATATAAAGTCCTCATAACTAGCTAATGAGCGAACCGATTGACCGAATTTCCTGGCTCCGCTGTGTTGCTTCCTGCATTATTCGAATTCTGAGAGCCGGGAGCACTAGTAGAAAAAGGGGCTTTCGTTTGGGCCTGGCCAGCCCATTAGTCCCGGTTCTGCCACGAACCGGGACCAATGAAGGCATTTGTCCCGGTTCGAGAGCCCAGGGGGCCGGCCGGGGCCTCGTGGGCATTGGTCCCGGTTCGTCTGGGCCCATTTGTCCCGGTTCTTGGCACGAACCGGGACCAATGGGCCTCGCTCCTGGCCCACAACTATTGGTCCCGATTCGTGGCAGGAACCGGGACAGAAGGAAGGCCTTTAGTCCCGGTCCCATCCACGAACCGGGACAAATGAGTTGCCTATAAATATACCCCATCGCCGGCGAGTAGAGCACTCCACAGTGCTCTGTTTTTTGCTGGCCGGCGAGGGGGAGGGCATTGGGTGCTCTAGCTCACCTCCTATGCACATGAGGTGTTCGATGAAATGTCCGAGCCACACTAGTTAAGCTTTCTCCTCTCGAAGCTCGACCTCCGAGCTCCATTTTTCCCGAGATTTGTCTAGGTTTATATTAGCGGCCCGTCACGCCCCGTCCCCGTCTTCACCACCGTCGATCACCCGCGCCGATCTTGTCGCCGGGACCACCGTGGTGAGCCTCTTGTTCTTATCTTCTTTCCGGGAAAAAAAATTCTTACTTTACATAGATAGTTGTGTAATTTTCTTACTTTTGACACACATAATTATATATAATGCACGCAGATGAACCGGCAATGGATGTACGCTGACAGACACACCTCCGAGTACATTAAGGGCGTGCATAATTTTCTTGAAGTGGCTGAGGCAAACAAGCAGAATGGTTTTATGTGTTGTCCATGCCCTAGCTGTGGGAATACGAGGTCTTACTCTGACTCGAAAACCCTTCACAACCACCTGCTTTATATGGGTTTCATGCCACACTATAATGTTTGGACCAAGCACGGAGAAATATGGGTTATGATGGAAGACAGTGAAGAAGAAGAGGACGATGACAACTATGTGCCCCCTGAATACGGTGATGCTGCAACGGTGGAAGCTGCTGAAGATCAAGAGGAACCAGACGATGTGCCCGATGATGATCTCCGCCGGGTCATTGTTGATTCAAGGGAAAAGTGCGAAAGTGAAAAGGAGAAGCTGAAGTTCGATCGCATGTTAGAGGATCACAAAAAAGGGTTGTACCCCAATTGCGAAGATGGCAACACAAAGCTCGGTACCGTACTGGAATTGCTGCAGTGGAAGGCAGAGAATGCTGTGCCTGACAAAGGATTTGATAAGCTACTGAAAATATTGAAGAAGAAGCTTCCAAAGGGTAAAGAATTGCCCGACAGTACGTACGCAACTAAGAAGGTCATATGCCCTCTAGGATTGGAGGTGGAGAAGATACATGCATGCCCTAATGACTGCATCCTCTACCGCGGTGCGTACAAGGATTTGAACGCATGCCTGGTATGCGGTGCATTGTGGTATAAGATCAGACGAGATGACCCTGGTGATGTTGACGGCGAGCCCTGCAGGAAGAGGGTTCCTGCGAAGGTGATGTGGTATGCTCCTATAATACCACGGTTGAAACGACTGTTCAGAAAAAAAGAGCATGCCAAGTTGATGCGATGGCACAGTGAGGACCGTAAGAAAGATGGGAAGTTGAGAGCACCCGTTAACGGGTCGCAGTGGAGAAGAATCGAGAGAAAGTACTGGGCTGAGTTTGCAGGTGACCCAAGGAACGTATGGTTTGCTTTAAGCGCGGATGGCATTAATCCTTTCGGGGAGCAGAGCAGCAATCACAGCACCTGGCCCGTGACTCTATGTATGTATAACCTTCCTCCTTGGATGTGCATGAAGCGAAAGTTCGTTATGATGTCAATTCTCATCCAAGGCCCTAAGCAACCCGGCAACGACATTGATGTGTACCTAAGGCCATTAGTTGAAGAACTTTTACAGCTGTGGAATGAAAACGGTGTACGTGCGTGGGATGATCACAAACAGGAGGAATTTAACTTGCATGTGTTGCTGTTTGTAACCATCAACGATTGGCCCGCTCTCAGTAACCTTTCAGGACAGACAAACAAGGGATACCACGCATGCACGCACTGTTTAGCTGACACCGAAAGTATATACCTAGACATATGCAGGAAGAATGTGTACCTAGGCCATCGTCGATTTCTTCCGACCAACCATCAATGTCGAAAGAAAGGCAAGCATTTCAAAGGCGAGGCTGATGACCGGAAGAAGCCCGCCATGTGTACCGGTGATCACGTACTTGCTATGGTCTCTGATTTACACGTAATCTTTGGAAAGGGTCCCGGCGGACTAGCTGTTCCGAATGACGCTGAGGGACGCGCACCCATGTGGAAGAAGAAATCTATATTTTGGGACCTACCCTACTGGAAAGACCTAGAGGTACGCTCTTCAATCGACGTGATGCACGTGACGAAGAACCTTTGCGTGAACCTGTTAGGCTTCTTGGGCGTGTATGGGAAGACAAAAGATACACCTGAGGCACAGGAGGACATGCAACGTTTGCACGAAAAAGACGGCATGCCTCCAAAGTAGTATGAAGGTCCTGCCAGCTACGCTCTTACCAAAGAAGAGAAGGAAATCTTTTTTGAATGCCTACTCAGTATGAAGGTCCTGATTGGCTTATCGTCGAATATAAAGCGAATAATAAATATTTCAGAAAAAAGTTCCAGAACCTAAAGTCTCATGACTGCCACGTGATTATGACGCAACTGCTTCCAGTTGCATTGAGGAGGCTTTCTACCGGAAAACGTCCGATTAGCCATTGTGAAGCTATGTGCATTCCTCAATGCAATCTCTCAGAAGGTGATCGATCCAGAAATCATACCAAGGCTAAGGAGTGATGTGGTGCAATGTCTTGTCAGTTTCGAGCTGGTGTTCCCACCATCCTTCTTCAATATCATGACGCACGTCCTAGTTCATCTAGTCGACGAGATTGTCATTCTGGGCCCCGTATTTCTACACAATATGTTCCCCTTTGAGAGGTTCATGGGAGTCCTAAAGAAATATGTCCGTAACTGTGCTAGGCCAGAAGGAAGCATCTCCATGGGCCATCAAACAGAGGATGTCATTGGGTTTTGTGTTGACTTCATTCCTGGCCTTAACAAGATAGGTCTCCCTAAGTCGCGGTATGACGGGAGACTGACTGGAAAAGGCACGCTAGGAGCAGACACAATAATATGCAGGGACATGCATTCTTGGTCTCAAGCACACTACACAGTTCTACAGAACTCTACCTTGGTGACCCCGTATGTCGATGAACACAAGAACAGTCTGCGCTCCAAACGCCCGGAGCAGTGTGACGACTGGATTACATGTGAACACATCAGGACTTTCAGCAGTTGGTTGGAAACACGTCTCAGAGGTGACAACACTATTTGTGATGAGCTGTACTCGTTGTCCAGGGGACCATCTTCGACTGTATTGACTTACAAAGGATACGAGATAAATGGGAATACATTTTAAACGATCGCCCAAGATCAAAAGAGCATCCACCAAAACAACGGTGTCCGCTTTGATGCAGCAACCGAGAGGGGAAAGGACACATATTATGGTTACATAGTGGACATATGGGAACTTGACTACGGACATGATTTTAAGGTCCCTTTGTTTAAGTGCAAATGGGTCAATCTGTCAGGAGGCGGGGTACAGGTAGACCCATAGTACGGAATGATAACAGTGGATCTGAACAATCTTGGGTACACTGACGAACCGTTCGTCCTAGCCAATGATGTGGCACAGGTTATCTATGTGAAGGACATGTCTACCAAACCGAGAAAAAAGAAAGATAAGGAAGCGAATACATCATACGATGAGCCAAAGCGCCACATAGTTCTTTCAGGAAAAAGGGACATCTTGGGAGTGGAGGGCAAGACAGATATGTCTGAAGATTATGAAAAGTTTCATGAAATTCCTCCCTTCAAAGTCAAGGCTGACCCAAGCATCCTGATAAACGATGAAGATTATCTATGGTTACGGTGCAATAAGCAAAGCACACAAGCGAAGAAAAAGTGAAGACTTTCTCTCCACAACTATTATGATGATACCATGCCAACTTTCAACCTTTTCTTAGTTCATTTGAAATGCCTATTGTAACAGACGAGTTTCCGTATGAAATCTTGATACTTCGAAACAGATTGTCCGTTTTGTACATGAAGTGCATCCAGTTTTTTCCGTAACCCTCTCAACTTTCTTGCACATGCTATGTGGGTGAAATGATGATACCATGCCAACTTTCGACCTTTTTAGAGTTCATTTGTAGTGCTTTTCAATTTCAGGGTCTTATAGCTCAAAATAACCAGTAAATACATGGAAAATAACAAATGAAGTCAGAAAGGGTTGAAAATTGATGATGTGGCTTTGAATGGTGCATTTTGAACACAGAAAAACTATGGAGTTCAAATAAGTTCTAAAAAATGAAATCCATTTGTAACAGACGAGTTTCCGTATGAAACCCTGATACTTCGAAAGAGATTGTCCGTTTTGTACACAAAGTGCATCCAGTTTTTGCCGTAACCCTCTCTACTTTCTTGCACATGCTATGTGGGTGAAATGATGATACCATGCCAACT
The DNA here is from genome assembly GCF_018294505.1 of Triticum aestivum. NCBI lineage: Eukaryota > Viridiplantae > Streptophyta > Magnoliopsida > Poales > Poaceae > Triticum > Triticum aestivum. The sequence goes on from NC_057799.1 coordinate 608,352,360, forward strand.
TTCAACCTTTTCAGAGTTCATTTGTAGTGCTTTTCAATTTCAGGGTCTTATAGCTCAAAATAATGAGTAAATGCATGGAAAATAACAATTATCATAAAATAAAATAAATAAGTAATTAGAAACAGAATAAAATAAACTTTAATAAAATATATAAGTAGAAACAAAATAAAATAAAATAAAATAAAATAAACTTTAATAACATAAATAAAATTTATGAAACTAAAATTATCAACGTATTTTCTGTTCAAAACGTTATAAGCAACCTCTAGTATTATTGAAACTAAAATTATATAAAATTGATGCAACTAAAATTATCAAAGTATTTTCTGTTCAAAATCATTAAAAGCAAAAAGAATTTTCATAAAGAACTTTTTTTGTTAGAAACTTTAGTAGCAAAAAGAATTATCATAAAATAAAATAAATAAGTAATTAGAAACAAAATAAAATAAAATAAATAAGTATTTTGTTGTAAGTACAAACAAAACAAAACAAAATAAATAAAGCAAAAAAGAAAACAAAAAAACTAGGAAAAATAAAAAATTTGCCACCTACTGGGCCACCACGGCCTCAATACGACTAGAAACCCATCCATTGGCCAGGATTCAGGCTCGCGGCAGGGCCAACAGGCCCATCAGGCATAGCAGTAACAAGTAGGCCCGTAAGCCTGCAATGGAGAGGAGGTTGAGAGGGGTGCGGCAGTGGGGCTTATAAACCACTGCGCGCCCCTCTCAACTAGCGAGGTGGGACTAAACTCCCACCACCACGCCGCTGTGCAAGGGCACTTAGTCCCGGTTGGTGCCACCAACCGGGACTAAAGGTGTGTATTAAAACCGGTTCTTGGTAACAACCGGGACAAATGCCCCCTCTTTAGTCCCGGTTGGTGCCACCAAACGGGACCAAAGGCCTCTGCTTCCTGCCCTTTCGGCTGCTGAAAAGAGACCTTTGGTCTCGGTTGGTGGCACCAACCGGGACTAAAGGGGGGCATTGGTCCCGGTTGGTGTCACGAACCGGGATCAATGCTCTGTCTATATATACAGCACTTAGGAAATTTCCCCCCACCTCCCATTCTCCTCTCGACGCCGACGCCCTGCCCCGACGCCGATCGACGCCGACGCCGACGCCGCCAGGCTACTGCTGCGCCGCCCTTCCCCGAGCCTGCACGCTCCCCCCAGTGAGCTCCGCCGCCCCCAGTGAGCTCTGCCCCCTCTTCCCCTGCCCTACGCCGCCGCCCCTTCCCTGCGCTGCCACCGCCGCCCCTGCCCTGCCCTGCGCGCCGCCGCCGCTTTATTTTTTTTCTTTAATTTTTTTTCATATATGTATATGGATGGATTGATGTATTTATATATATGGATGGATGGATGGATTGATGTGTATAGATTTTTTTATGTACATATGCAAAGAAAAAGGTCTATTTTTGATGATATGTATGTTCATATGCTCATTTAAGAAAATGTTCACATGTTACATTTAAGAAAAAAAAAGTAAATGTATGTATGTTCATATGCAAAGAATGTGCAAAGAATTATTTTTGGATGAAACTACTTTATTTTACTATATATAGAAATAGTTTATTTTTAGTAAGTACTACTTTATTTTATTTATAGTAAGTGCTTAGTAGTTGAACTAGTTGATTTAATAAAACTACTTTATTTTACTATATATAGAAGTAGTTTATTTTTAGTAAGTACTACTTATTTTTATTTATAGTAATTAAGTGCTTAGTAGTAGTTGAACTAGTTGATTTAAGAAAACTGTTTTATTTTACTATATATAGAAGTAGTTTATTTTTAGCAAGAAAATTAATAGAACTAGTTTATTTTTTTAGTTCAAGCAATTATTCCCGCATCGATGTCGACGATGCCTATCCCGCATCCTCGTCGTCGACTCGGCGGAGGAGTCTGGCTTGATCAGAGGGGCCATGTCCGGGACTGGGCTCCGCCGGGCTGGTATGGGGAGGTGCTACCTTCCGGGGGGCGTAGGTTGGTGAGGAGCCAGCCCGTCATTGACCCGATCCTTGTTTGGTGGCGGTCGCGTGGGCCTGTGATGGTGCCGAGGCTTCCGGACACCGCGGAGGTGGTACGTCACCGTGTCAGCGAGGAGGACGAGCACGTCCGTCGCTACATGGTTGCGTTGGAGGGAAGGTTCGACAATACCTGGCAGCTTCTTCAGGGATCTCACTGGAGCTATGATCCTGTGATGGTTCCTTCTCTTTGGGTGTCCACCGCCCGCGCCGATACCCGTCAGGCGCTACGGTTCTAGCTGTACTAGCGATGCTATATGTATGATAGTATTCGAGGTGTACTAGTGATAATATTCGACGATGTATGGACGCAAGAGATGATATAGTTTTGCTTATAATTGAATGCATCCTAATATGAATACTACTTTATTTTGCGATTTGATTTTGCTTATTGAATGCTAAAATTGGAAAACTACTCCTACTTTGAATGCTAAAATTGGAGAGCACTATGCAAGGCGTGTGCATATGATTAGTTGATAGCTTATAGGGTTTTTGTTGTCGCAGAAATCTAGGAGCCCCCTCCATCACCCCCACCGTCGTCCCCGTCACCGACCCCCTCCGACCTCGAGGTGAGACCAGCCAAATCCTTTTTTAGAAAGATAATTAAACGATATTTCGGGTTGACTTTAAGTCTGTCGAGTCTCCACCATATATATGAGGACGAAGAATCCCGACTGTTGTAGTGGGGGTCACTTCTCCTTCGTTCCCGTGTGCTAGACATTTTGGTGTAATGCACTCGGGGACCAACGGTGGAATGTATACACCACGTGAGCTGAGAGTTTTCAAGAAAAGACTCGACAAACTGATAGTCAACCCGTGATGAATAATAATGATCTAATTTAGTTTTTGTAGTACATATATTTAATTGTACAAGTTTAATCTTTGAATTATGAACGTATGAAATGTCATCATCGGACGACGAAAGTCTCCCGGGGGAGTGCGGCTGGTGCCACGACGATCGAGGTCTGTGCGACAGGCCTCACCTGGACGATGATCGGCGCTTCAACATTAAGCTCGAGGAGACCTTCGATGTTGAAACGGTACGCAATGACGACAAGTGTTTTTTTTCGTAATTAAGCATGACTTCAACTATTTCAACGTGTAATTTTCATCTTTTACAATTCGAGTATAGCTTATCTCATGTCATGCAAGACGCTATGTCTTGGAGAGGATTGATTTTGAAGACCATGAAAATTTTGAAACGAAGAAAATTCACCTAAGGACCCATCATGATGTGGATTTTTGAAGTAAATATGTATAATGCTGAGAGCGTAACCCATTTTGGTTGCAAAAATTAGGAAGCATTTTGCAAGATGTATGGTTTTGATGAGGGTATGCTTGTCACCATGGATCTTGGTGATCCTGACATCGACCAAGACAATATGGACATTTGGGTCCTTGTTGATACGCCTCCAGTTCTATCGCTATGTGAGTTTCTCAAACATAGTTAATTATTAACTAATTTATATTGTTCATTTCAAAATAGTTGACAGCTTATTTCCATTGACAGCTTATTTTGGTTGTTCAAAGAATGTGCGAAAGATGGTAGACAGAACCTACTACACCGATGGCTCTGAGTTAATTTATAAGGAGAAAAATCATCTGGTCGGATTTTGTACTGATCTTGAGAATTACAATATCTATTGTAAAACTCCTCAACATTATGGTCAATACGTGCCACTAGTGCACGTGTTGAACTACGGTAACTACTATGGAGATACCCTGGTAAGATTTTCTACTATTACGACATTCGTGCATCTTTTGCATACTTCTAAAACTAGTACATCATTGCTAACTATGAAGTTATTACTATGTTTTTCAACAGAGAATCCCGACGGATTGTGTGCCTCATTTGATGTATGAGTATGGTAGCCTTCATGTTTTGAACATACAACCAGGTCATCCTACGAATCTAACCTGTCCATACCGGATTTCTAAAAAAAGTGGAGACATGCTAATCATAGAATGGAAAAAAATGTATGGACAGTCGTAAGGAGGTTCTTGGAAGCAAAAGGAAGCGCCGCGCAAGAATTGGAGACAGGATGATCTCCATTCTCCATAATGGAGAGTCAGGGTTTATATTGTTTTATGCTATTTTACCTTAAATAGGGTATTTAGGTCCTGCCTAATACTGATGATCATGTGCTAAGAACAATTAAGTAGGGTTGGTTCGATGACTATCAGGATGATGATCGTATGACTTGTTATTAATAACGAGTAGAAGTTGTATGATGATGATTAGTAGGACTTTTTATTATGATGATGCATGATGCGAGCATGAAGAGTTATTATATATCTGTGGGTGAAATGAACATAGATTGGATTGAAGTGAAGCCAACATGCATGTGCTGCATGTCGAAAGTAGTACAATCCAAACTTGATCAAGTTAGGATTAGTATTACTTTCGACATGCACCACATGTTGCCTCACTTCAATCTAAGTCATGTTTAGACATAGCAGTTGCAGTAGCACGGAGATAAGAGAGGACGCATATCTCTATTAGCTACCTATAACAACCTAAATTAACCCCCAAAACCCCTAAACCACCTCCTTTCAAAAAAAAAAACAGCCCCTGAAATGCTGACGCATGGAAGCTTATTGGTCCCGGTTGGTGGTACCAACCGGGACCAAAGGCCCTCCTGCCTGGGCTCGCCGGAGCGGCCACGTTGAGGCTCATCTGGCCCGGTTCGTCTAAGAACCGGGACTAAAGGCCTAGGGCATTAGTAACGACACTTTAGTCCCGGTTCCCCAACCGGGACAAATGGGTCTTATGAACTGGGGCAAATGGTCATTTTTCTACTAGTGAAGGTACATGACTTCCTCCTCGCATGCAGCCCAGAGGTAGTTCAACGGAAACAATTCTGCTCCAAATTTTGAAAGGAAAGACGGTGAGGCTGCTACTGCTCGTGATGCGGCAGCCGCCCTGAGAAAAGGATGAAGATGTATATATTATATCTCGTGAGTTTGCTTTTGTGGGGGATCTCCCGTGAGTTAATGACCATGTTAAGTTAGATTGCCCGCAAACAAGAGTAAGAAAAGATGTGGTTGATTAGATTACGTTCTATCTTTCCTTTTCCAACATTCCATGATTCTTATGTTTCCTAATTTTGAAAGGAAAAACAAAGGTAGCGCAGAAACAATGTTTTATTCCTTGTGAGGAGCCGTGAATCCATAAATACGTATGTGTTCTTGACTATGGCTGGGCTAGCCTCATTAATTCGATCTAGATCGTTGCAAGTTTTTCCGTTCGTGTATATTATGGATATGTATGATATACCTAGTTACATACACATGACAATGTGACGATGAAATATATTGCTATGTACATGTTAGCTTGTTACGTAAAAACTTTAAATCTTAGCCATTCTTGCTCTAATCGGATGGTGAAAATAGTATTACCACATGTGGACGAATGGGAAGGCTTGCTTTTCTTTTGTTTTAAGTATATACTCCCTCCGTTTTAAAATAGATGACCTAACTTTGTACTAACTTTATATAAAGTTGGGTCATCTATTTTGGAACGGATGGAGTAACAGATAACAGTCAGGGGTACTCAATGTAAAACGTGGTGCTTGGTAACTGAAACGACTCTTTAGAAGTGCTAGGAACATGTGATGACCTCGTCCCTCGTGCTGAAGATCTTCACATTGTGAAGAGAGGCATCGAGTCATTGGCATCAAAATCAACTACTGATCCAAACCTGTTTGGCTGGCCGATAGGGGAAGGCACCATGCATAGCCCTGGTGGCAGTGTACTGTGGAATGGGATCAGCACCGGTGTCAGGCCCAGAAATTTCAGTTCAGACTGGTGGTATGATGATGCTTTATCATCGAATTTTCCCATGTACAAGAGATTGCTATGTAGTATAGATTCTCGAGGCATACGGTCTGAGATCATCGTCGGTTCTTTGGCATACTTTGCACGAAACTATATCCAAGGACTCGGGCCTCATTTACTTTGTAGGATTTCTTTAGGAATTCTATAGGATAGAATTTTTAAAGAAAAAATTCCTTTGAAGCTTTTTGGTTTGTATGAAAGGATTCCTATTCCTATGTAAGATAGAAACAAATTCTTCACATTTCCAAAGGAAAAAAAACATTAGCCTAGACTGAATGGAAAAATTTCTAGCGAATGCATCAAATGACATCTTTTTCCTTATACGAATTGACACATGTCATCTCACTTCTTATGATTTCCTATTCTTATGATATTCCTATTCTATGTATCAAAGGAGGCCACAGTAGGCGCAACATCATGGGAACATTGCCCCTAGCTGGTACTCTTTCTGATGTAGAAGAGAAGAACTTACTTGAGGAGATCGACAGACTATTGCCTATTCAGTAGTGTTTGATACCTACGAAACTTTTGCTCAACTTGACCAGGCCAGTCTGGAAGATCCACTGCTGCCAAATTACTCTTATACCATGGAAACAGTGTACAATGTAGAGTGCGTACACAAGATTCTTGAGAACATTTTGGCAATGGACCAAGCCAACAGTAGTTGCTCCCCGTGCATAGATGATACGATACCAATCACTGTTGGTTGTAAGTTACTTGATGGCTATCTTGCAGAGGTTGCACCGGATGTCAATTTGAAACCTCCGAAATTCCAAGCACTAGCATCTGCTTTGCCTGAGTATGTCCGGCCACTAGATGATGGTCTCTATCATGTCATCGATGTGTACTTGAAGGTAGGCCTTTCATCCTACTTCCTTTTTTTAGTTATGTTGTAATGCCGGTCCTAAATCATATAAATAAATGGACATGTGGGGCATGCTATAATTCCAATACTAAGCTTGTAGTGTATTGAATAACAACATATCTAGCTTTTGGTACCTCCAATATTTCAAATCCTAAAACCCTACATTCAAGAAAAAGTGAATATGCACTCTATCACACCTTCTACTTTCTCTACCAACTCTACAGACTCTTAAATAGTGCCATGTTTAGTGTTGTCACACACTTCCTTGCTAAGCTTTTCATCACATGTTTTGGAAGGGTACCATGAAAATGGACACATTAGCAAGTGATGATTTGATTTGTCTAGCTGTGTCATGTCAAATAAATGATCTCAAATTATGAGCTTCCTCGTTTTTTATAAAATATATATTCATATCATGCACTATGTCATAATTTAAACATTTGTTACATAGCAAACGACTCGCGAATATGCGTGGCTAGATCATCTTGAAGTTTCTACAGGTGCGATAATTTTGTATATGGTGTATAACATGACACTATCTTCACGTGATCAATCTAAGTTATTTTCTATACATCAAGATCCGGCCTTAGAAAAATTGTGTTGCACACATTTTAAGAGTCATAGTTACCACTTTTTTATGCCACTTATATGCTCCTCCCATATCCACTCTTCTATTTATTTTTCTAGAATACGCAAAAGCATGTGTATCATATATTGAAGAAGAAGCAGCAAAGAAGTCAGATACAACACCTTTCGGCCATTACAACGCCAATCCCAAGTATTAGCACCCACATCCACCAAACACTCCCACCACGTGTACTATGATACATGCTCCACCTAGGTCAACGTCATGCCAATGACGATGAGACAAGCCAAAGCGCAACCAAGCCGCATCACAGCTGATGCCGGAGACCTCTACAGCAAGAACAATACCCGAGGACAGCATAGACCAACATACCCCTCACATTATGCCAAGAGGAGGTCGGCAAGTGGACGGCAGGGCCTGGGCGGACCTGGAGATGGCATCGTCGGGAGACCGCCGACAATGGTATACAAAGCGCCTCGAAGACCCATGCTTGGACTTGAGCCGTGCCACCAAGATTCCTCGAGCAACAAGACGGCGCCTCCAAAGAGCAAATGATGCGATAACACCACCATCGCTCGGTCCGTAGGCTGGACCAAGGGTCTCTCCTGAGCACGAGGGGGGAAGTTCGATCGAGGCCAAAGCAACGCCTCCAAGGAGGGGAAGGTGTCCACTAATGTCGTTGTTGCTAGCCTAGGCGTCATGAAGTAGGGATTTCTCTTCCAGTCAAAAAAAGTAGGGATTTCTCCCAGCCCAGATCACAAACCCCAAAGTTCTGAAGCTACTCAATCAGGCCAACCACCATGACGGGGGGCTTCACATCACACAGCACAACAGCCTCCACCATTTCCGCCAGCACCTCGCACATGGAGCCGAAACCGCCCACTGCCAATACCACCACCAACCATCCAAGTCACCACGTCCGCCGGACCCAGGCCAACATCGTCAAGACCATACAAACTAAGAAGAGACAGTGCGCCACCTTCCCCAGCGCCCTGCCAGTGACACCAGAGCAGACCCGCCCGATACTGTGCCCTCACGGCCAAGGACAATACCTCCACCACCATGGTGCGTCAATTCTCACTGATGAGAGGGGCACCACAAAACTCTGCCATCCACCGCCACCAGAGTCATGCATCCACCCCAACACTAACCACTCTTCATGGAGCGGCGACCTCCCACCTCCACCTGCGGCCATGGCAAGCCGAGCCGTTGCTCTTGCATAGGCCCAGATCCTAACGGGAGGGGACGGGAAGGGATGGAAGTCCCATTGAGCCTCTCTGCCTCTACTTGGACCACCGCTGGCACCGCTTCTTCTGTCCTGAGCTCGCGACTGACGCCGGGTATGCACCCAGTTGCCGCACGAGCCTCCCTCGGATCTAGCGTCTCACGACGCCCCGCCCGAAGCGAAAGGAAGAGAGAATAGTCCCCGCCGCCTCCGACACCGAGCGGGCTTTGCCCGGCGACGCCCTCCGATGGCGGCGGAGGGAGGGGTGAGGTGGGGAAGATCTGCACTATAGGCTAGGGTTTCCCCCCATGTCGCCCGTGGGGACACCACGGGAGGGAGGGGGCGAGGTGTTCAAAAAATAGTGTTCCTGCTAGGGGCGAGGGGTCACACTCTTCTATTTAATTCATCACTGTATTAGCCTCCATATATAAACCAAAATATAGAAAATCATTGTAGCCAAATAACTATGTTCTAAGTAAACATGGTGATTTTTGGTATAGTTTGTATTAAAATACGAGATGTGCTTCAGTATACTCCACCTCCCAAAAACTGAAATGGGTAGTTTTGTCCTTTGATATCTACTAAGTCTAGCGATGGTGGGAGTAACATAGCGAGTAACATAACAGCCACAAGGCAAGTTTGCTTATGTGGTAATGAGTTAATGAGAAGAGAGGTGTTTGTGGTAACATATTTGTTACCGTAACATAATGCAACCCAAGGTAAAATGTGTCTACAACCTAATAAATGCAAATATCTATGATAGTACTTCTATGTTAGATTGCACTATGAAGGTAGTAAGATAGGCTAGTGTCGTATGCATGACACTAGTTTAAGTTACTCTCCACTATGACTAGCCCAATTGATCCGCTGCTGATCTAAATCAATACACAACCCACAAGCAAAATGTCTTGGACTTATGAACCTACTATACGCAGAGACTGGTGATAGAACGGACGAGCTCACGTGCTCAATACATGGAGCAATGGTACGGCGCGCATATGGAGCCGGCATAATTGATCGCAGAAATACATGGGAGGTTTAAAAGTGTACTATTTGACATACGGGGTTGCGCCCGTATAGCGGGTCTACCGCGCTGTGCTTGGCGGCGACGGGGATTGGCGAACTGTTCCGTTGGGACAGGATGCTCGGACTGCATGTGCCATCGATGGGAAAACAGTATTGTGGTAGAGGAGTAGAAAAAGTAGGGAAAAAGAAAATATCATCCGGGCCGACCTGTTGGTTTGCTGCTATTTGGGAAAACGTCATTTATTTGGTTTGTTTGCGCTTGGCGGCGGAGAAGCTCATCCCATTGTGTCCGTGGGAGGTGGATTCAAGTTTCTTTTAGATCCGGTCGTCAGGTACTTTTTTCGCGCCCCGCTTTGAATTGCACTGGTGTTGAATCTTTGGCAGCATCTAGCTTAGGGTGTTGTCTGGTACCACAGGTTTCCATTGTCGGCGTTTGGGGTCAATGAGAACACGCCGCCGGCCTAGCCCCTTCCATATCTATTGGACACAATAGTCAATTCCACATGATGAGATGGGGGAGGCATCGCCGGCACTTCAACTGGACATGAACGACGCTTGTCCTTCCGTCGGCTACTCTCCGATAGATTGAGGGCAGTCAACCAGCAGGGACGACCCCAAGCACCGGTTTGGACAAAAAGGTAATTTGTACATCAGAAACTGGCATTATTTCGATGCAGTGACTACAATGTTTGTTGATGTTCCTTGTAAGGCTGCTATCACTGATTAAAATGCACAGCTAATTGCGAGCTGTCATGCTCGCAGAATGCCTTTGTCAGTTTTTGGTTGTTTATAGATAGCCTTATAAGCTAATCAATTCAACTAATCAGGATTATAAGTTATCAATCAACAAATTTTGAATATGCTGTGTGAACATGCTTGTTTGGTCAATAATGAAACTAATAATTTTGCAGTTCGTGCAAAACTTCAATGTTTTCAGTAGTAGAAGCTTTTTGATTAACCTATCTTAATTGTGTAGCTCAGTGGATACCTCATGGATGTATGCGTGTCTAGATCTTTTGTAGAACTATATTAACTGTTGATATCTCCTCATAAGTAAAAAAGGTAACCTTTTGCATTACTTGTTTACTTAGACCCAAACTGTTCATTGCTGATTGTATCTGGTTGCAAATTCATATATAAGACATGCCGTAGTGTGCATTCAAACAGTAGCTACATAGTTTGGCCTCTCTGTCTTATTTTCCTGTACATTTGATTCATTCCTGCCGCCAACGAGTCCATGTGATTCTGATAAATTTGCTGTATCTAATTTTGAATTTTTGGTTATCTTCTAACTAGTGCATGCTTTTGTCTGATATATATATCAATCCATCTCATCCAAATAACTATTAGGGGATTGGTAATCACACACTCACTACAAATTACCTTTAGCATGTATACTAGTGTCATGCCCGGATAATTAAGCTACAGTAAACATCTGCTAATGATGCCACGTTACCTCGGTTATTATTGTTAATCTCGCGTTAGTTCAAAACCGATTCAGAATTCGAATTCAAAGTAAAGGCAAACAACAAAAGTTTTCAAACGATACAACTAAAATGTTCTAAATGAGTCAAATAAATCATAGGAAATTGTGGTGGAGAAATCACACTTTTATAATGTGTTTAAATGCACTGTAATAAATAAAACAACAACAAAACTGTTAATTAAATACTATTAAAATAATAAACACAATACAAATTTCTTTATTTAAAGTGCCAAATTAATGTGGCGGTAGTATATTTATAAATACTAATTTAGGTACTAGTGATAATTTTTATAACATTAAAATAAAAGGAAACTAAAAATAAAACAGAAAAGGCAAATAAAAAGAAAAGACAAATAAGATAAAGATCTGGGGACAACCCCCTCGTTGGGCCTTGGCCCAGCTGGCCATTGAGCTAGCCAGGCCAGGCCAACCGCCCCCCACTTCCCCCTCCGTAACCCCACCGGGGGGGGGGGGGGGAACGCTAACACCAAGCCACCCCACTTCCACCCCCACGTTCGCATCTCCCTCTCCCTCCACCACCCGATCCAGATCTAGATCGGGCCGCGACCCCCTCGCCTCGGACCGCCGTCGCCGCTCGCACCGCACCAGAGCCACCTCGCCGCCCTCGTCACTGAAGGCATCCCCGACCTCTCCCCCGACGAGCTCCACCGAGCCTCGACGACCGAACCACTGCAGCCGCCGGTGAGCCCCCCCCCCGGCCTCCGCCTCCTCTCCCCCTCTGCCCCGCAACTGCGCCCGGCCACGCCCCACCTAGCCCGCCCGCCTCGCCCCGGCCAGCTGCTCCGCTTCGCTCCCATTACGAGCCTGCGGACGACGCGACCGTCGTGCGCCCTTGGCCGCCCCGCGCCGTGCCCGTAGCCCCGCGCCCTCGCCGCTGCTCGCGTAGCCTTGGCGTGCCCCTAGCCGAGCGCCCGCGTGCACGCGCTGCCTGACCGTGCGCTGCTCGCACCCGCGTCGCCCAGCCGTTGCCTCCGCCGCGCTCGTTGCCGCTCCCCGCTCGGCGTCTGCTCCGGCCACGAACCCCCGGAGCTCTGCTCCGGCCTCGCGCCCACCCGGCGTCTGCTCCGGCCACGCGCCCTGCTCCGCCCCTGACCCCCGTCCCCGCTCGCCTTCTGGCCGCCCGGGGGTCGCCCGCTTCGCCGCCGCAGCCCCCCCCCCCCACTGCTGCTCACCGTCCTGCACACCATGCTGCTCGCCGCTCGCGGCTACCACCACCGCCGCCGCCCCGCCTAACTCCGGCGGCCGGCCTCGTCGTGGCCCCTCGCGGTCGACACCTGGGCCTGCCCCGCGCCTGGGTACGATGCCTGCACCCGCTACACCCAATGCCCGTTAGCCCCCTGGGCAAATGACAGTGGGGCCCGCCGCTGAAAACCCAAAAAAATAAAAATATATATTAATTAATTAACTTAGTTTATTATGCTTAATTAGCTAATTAACTTAATCCAATTAACCTAATTAACTAGCTAATTAGCTAAACAAAGTATGACAGGGGGCCCCACCCCCTAGTTCCACATGTCAGCCAGTGTACATTTTTGTGTACACTGTGCTGGGTACATCTAGCAATTTAACATTTAATTTTCGAATTAAAATAATTCAGAAAATAATAAAACTTTGAAAATTAATATAAGATAATCCGTAACTCGGATGAAAATACTTTATACATGAAAGTTGCTCAGAAAAATGAGACGAAGCCGAATACGCTCTTCGTTCGTCTGCCACATGCCCCTAGCATAGTGAACATGCAACCGTCCCCCTCCGTTTATCTGTCCAAAAATGCCTAACACCGGGAATATTTTCCCGGATGTTTTCCCCCTTCAGCAGTAGCACCTAGTACCGCGTTAGGGCATACCTAGCATCACTTAATGTCATGTCATGCTTTGTCATGCATCTGCCTGCATTGTATTCATTGTTTCTTCCCCCTCTTTTCTCTGGTAGACTTCGAGACTGACGCCATTGCTGCCCCCTGTCGACTACGGTGTCGACGATCCCTCCTTATCAGGAGAGCTTCCAGGCAAGCAAAACCTCCTTGATCATCCCGATATCGCCTACTCCTTCTCTATACTGTTTGCATTAGAGTAGTGTAGCTGTTACTACTTTTCGGATGATCCTATTGTGTTGCATAGCATGTCCTTGTTACCACTATTGTTACCTTTACCTGCAATCCTAAATGCTTAGTATACGCTGCTAGTATTACGTCAGTGGCTCTACACTCTTGTCCGTCTACCATGCTATACTGTATACTATTACATACTTACGTTACTATTCGAATGTGGGGGCTGAAGGGGCAGGTGGTTCCACCCAGGTAGTGGTGTGCCTGGGTTCCCGACGGCCCCCGAGTGTTACTTTGTGGTGGAGCGACAGGGCAGGTTGTGACCACCCAGGTGAGAGGTGGGCCTGGTCTCTGGTCGACGTCCGTGGTTGTTTTAAAATAACACGCTTAACGAGATTTGGATATTTGATCCGAGTTGGTCTTTTGGCCTATACGCACTAACCAACTACACGAGGACAGTTATGGGCACTCAGCGTCGTAGTATCAGTCGAACCTCTTCAGACGTCAGTGACTGAGCGGCGCGCGCCCGGGTGGTCCGTACAATACAACTGCCTTGAAGTGCAGGTTGCCAGGACTGATCCTGGCCGCCCACGCAACACACAGGAGTGCAATGAGCGATGGGCCCAAGACCCATGCGCGCTTAGGATGTAGACCGACGTCCTGGCCTCTCCGTTGAGTCTAGGTAGGGCTGCCACATGTTGATCTTCCGAGGCCAGGTATGACCCAGGAAAGTGTGCCCGGCCAGAGTGATTGAGCGTGTTGGGCCATGTGGTGCACCCCTGCAGGGAAGACTGATCTATTCGAATAGCAGTGTCCACGGTAACAGGACGCTTGGAGTAGTATTCCGACCTCATGACAACTGGAACCGGATATTTAATAAAACACACCCTTTCAAGTGCTAGATATAACCCGGTGATCGTTCTCTCATAGGGTGACGAGGAGAGGATCATCGGATAGGTTTATGCTATACGTTGTTACTTGGTTAACTTACCAGCTACTCTCTTCTATATGCTTCAAAATGGAGGCTGGCAGAACCGTAGTCTTCGGCAGGACTAGCTTCTCCCCCCTCTTATTCTGGCATTCTGCAGTTTAGTCCACAGATACTACCCCTTTTATTGATACAGGTGCATATGTAGTGTAGATCTGATATCAATCTTGCGAGTACTTTGGATGGGTACTCACGGTTGCTTTGTTTCTCCCTTTTCCCCTTCGACACCCTGTTGCTGCGATCAGATGTTGGAGCCCAGGAGCCAGACGCCACCGTCGACGACAACCCCTACTACACCGAGGGTGCCTACTACTACGTTTAGGCCGCCGACGACCAGGAATAGTTTAGGAAGATCCCAGGCAGGATGCCTGCGCCTTGTTTAACTTATGTCTGTACTCAGATATTGGTGCTTCCGCTGACTCGTTTATGATCGAGCATTTGTATTCGAGCCCTCGAGGCTCCTGGCTTGTAATATGAAGCTTGTATGACTTTATTTGTATTTAGAGTTATGTTTTGATATCTTTTCGTGAGTCCCTGATCTTAATCGTACACGTTTGCGTGTATGATTAGTGTACGATTGAATCGGTGGCGTCACAATGAGTGTATAATAATAGTAATCTACAGTAGTAAGTGCTAACTGAATATCTTGATCACAAGATATATCTTTGTTGGCTGGCTTGGTTTAATAAACCATTAGCTAGTTTATACAATATTTGTCCTCTTATTTCTCTGATCTCTTTAGGTTTAGTTTTAGTTTTAGTTTTAATCCTCTGTGGCACAAACGTGCAGTTCGAAGGCAGGGCCGTGTCAAAGATATGCATCAAATAATTAGGCCAATTGGTGCGTGTTTCTGTTGCTCTTAATGTATTTTAGTTCTGGCAATTTTGCTATCGCAACGATCCGTCTCTAACAATCTGGGTAGATTGATTATGCTCTTTTTCATGGTCTATTGTCTTGATGTTACTAAGGTTGCGTCATGGTTTATGGACAAATGATCCTATAAATAACAATCTCGTTGAGTGAATTTGGATCCTTAGACGATGTGTCTGATGAAAAATATTACAAAGAAAGTAGTCCGACATTTTGTGATATTTTTTGTTTTATAAATAAATCTTGCTATTTTGCAAGTTTTCCTAATTTTAATGTGTCAGTTTCCCTCAAAATCTGTTTTAGTTGGCCCCGCTTTTGCAAGCTTAGCTGAAAGCAGAGCTCATTAAGAATTTGGCGGTTTACATGTTTGCTTAATCATTTCCATATGTGCTCTAGATTAAAATTTGACCTTTTACCTATGAGTTTGCAGAATGATCGTATAATGTGGGAATGACATCCATCCAGTTTGCCTCATGTTCTCGTTTACATGATTACATCACAAGCCATACCATGGACGCTCGCAGTATCGGCAGATCTCCCAGCAATTCTCATTGGACAGGGCCACTCAGGTTCCTTCACCGTGCGTTTGGGTACACTCCCTTCCGTCCTGTAGTGTCTTTTCTACTTCTACTTGGCCATTTTGGTTGCTCCTTTTATTGGTTCCTTCGTTGTCTCTTGCTCCTTCTATGAATTGTCAATGGGTTTACAAAAAAATTCGCAGGTTGCTCTCTCGGGGTTTCCTTTTGTCACTGTGGGGCTTGATGCACACACCTATATCATCATACGAGAGGGATTTGGCCCACCTCTATCCTAGAGGAGAGATGCCGTATATTATCTTCTTGGAGGAATGCCTCTTTATTTTGGTTCCCCTTATTTTATTGGTTGCTGCCTGAGTTTCTGTGGTTGCCACTGCACCATCACAGTAAAGACTATAATCAAAAGGTCAAATTGCCAAAAACAGTTAGCCTAAGGGATGAACCGCAAAGTCTAAAGAGTATGACAGCCGATTCATAAAATTCATTAAGCCAGAGGGCTTAACGGCAAAAATTTGTTGACCCGTGAGTTCAACACAAAAGTTGCAAGAACTTACATGAAATTAGGATAGAGCTTGAGGATTATCCTATATATTAGAATAAGCTAAAGGCTCATACAGAAATGTAGAGCGTTTCCATTACTAAGGGAAATACGAAGGACCAAATTACAAAATAGCACATGGATAAGAAATCCCCAATTTCTCGTCCGTACGGTTCAGCTTTCGCCCGCTTTATATACTCCCTCCGTCCGGAAATACTTGTCGAAGGAATGAATGTATCTAGATGTATTTTAGTTCTAGGTACATCCATTTTTATGCATTTCTCCGACAAGTATTTCCGGACGGAGGGAGTATAAAGCAACGAACATCAACAACCCGCTAGAAACACACGCCAACACAACACACACCCAAGGCAGGATACAAAGACGCTGAGCGCAGCAACACACACCCCTAGCACTACAAGGGTATCAGACTCCTCGACCGTGAACACGCCACCGCCAAGAGATGAAGCCGCATATGACGAACCGTGGGCTACAAGGTAGCGCCTTCAGTACAGGAACGACACCGGAGCACCGCCACCGCCCGACACGAGGGTCAAGGTTTCCCCTGGAGCAACAGGACGGGTAATGAAGGCCGCGACGACGCCTTCAAGAAGGGAACGATTAGCTATCGCCGGTCCGTCCGAAGGTAGAGTAGGTTTTCACCCCGGCCAACAATCACCACCACCGAACGCCACACCCCGGCTACCATGTCGTCCACACGACCATGGTCACCAGGCAGCACTAAGCCACAGGCTCTGCCCATGAGCACCGCGCTACCATCACCAGGGCCACCGCCCCGGCATCCAAGACCTTGACACCACCTCACCCGAGACCCGCCGGTACTCCAAGCAAAGAGACGAGTGGAAATGCCCCGTCCTTCGCACCCCTGGGCGACCCCAGCGCCGAGACCCTAAGAGGCCGGCCAAAACTGGCCTTCATCGACCCTTCCTGCAGCACCGAGCACAAGACGGGCTTAGTCCTGCTGCCGGGCACGAGACGAGGTCTATCCTGCTGTCGGGCGCGAGACGAGCTCGGTCCTGCTGCCGGACGCAAGACGAGATCGGTCCCGCAACACCGGGTGCGAGACGAGCGATGGACCGCAGCTGGGAGAGGGCGAGCCCTTCGACGAAGATAGCGCCCGGGCAATGAGGAGAGGGACCGAAGGCCGATACAGGCCGCTCCCCGACGGGCCGACGCCGGAGATCACCGGCCGCCACCGTGAAACAACCCAGACCATGGTCATAAGCCACCGTGACAGCCCACATCCATGACGGGACCCCGAGGGGCCGCCCCGAGCCGCCCTGCAGCACCTGCAGTGCGCCGCGGAGGTCGCAGCCCGCCCCGCGCCGCCCGCCTGCACCAGATCCCGATCCGGGAGCCGCCGCCGCCGCCATGAGCACACCAGCCAGCGCGCAATCTGCGCCCCAGCCCCGCCATTACCTCCGGCACCTCGCCGGAGCAGCCCGAAGTCAGGTCCGACCGGACCTGACCAGGACACCCCACCGTGACCCAACGGAAAAGCGACCACCTCCCCTGCTGCCTGGATCCCGAGAATAGAGGAACTCGTCGCCAGCACCAGCACGCACCATCGCCCCTGTGCAGCCCATCGCCGGCAGTCGCCGCCACAGCGCCGTCGGGTCGTCCCGCACCACGTCGCGCCACGGCCCGTTTGGATCGGCCCGCGGCGATCCCACCACGCGAGAGGGAGAAAGCACCCCGCCGCTGGCGAAGCCGGCCGGTCTTCGCCCGTCGGCGCGAGCAGGCGGCGGCGAGGAGGGAGGAGGAGAAGGAGGCAGTTGGACTGGGGCGACTAGGGTTCCTCCCCTACCGCCCGCGGGAGCGACAGAGGGAGGTCTCGGTGGAGGGGTTCCTTCTCTAAGTTCTCTTGTTAGTTAACGTTGACAAGCGAGATGATCCCGTGCGGTTCCCTTCGGGGCTAACCGCCGTCGGAGTCCACGGCGCGGATGGCCTCGATCGCTGCCACGGCATGCGGTGGTTGTGGATCAAGCGCTGCCACCGCGCGGATGCGAGCGGCCGCCGGGGGCTTCGCCACAGGAGTGGCCTGGCGTGCGAGGGCGCACCGATGCAGATGTATCCGTGCTGCTGCGTGCTCTGCAATGGCGAGGATCAAAGATACTCCCTCTTGTTAAAAACGATCTTATATTATGGGACTGAGGGAGTACCACTTTCTGATAGGGATTGATGTTTGCAATATTTAAATTGGAAAATAAACATCTTGTTCTCGTAGCAATTTAGACCAGGACTTTGGTCTTTGCATGCTTCTATTGTTGTGGATGGCCGCTGTCGTCGAGGACGGCTCCGGCGTCACACCCTGCCGCCAAAGTCTTCTTTTCTCCTTGCGTAGTACACTCGAGTGGAGTTGATTCGCGCGAGTGCATTGTGTACGTGAGAAAACAATCAATTGTTAGATCGTTGATCAATCACAAGACTAGATCAAATGGACAATTTCATTATTAATTTGCCTTCTGTACTATGTCTTGCCGTGAACAGGCGGGTCGCCGATGCAGAGCTGCCCACGGCGCCGTGAGCGGCCGTGGCCGTGGCCGCCGCTGGAACTGCGGGCGCGCTGGCGCCGCTCGTGGGAGAGGCCTCGCCGGGGATAGGGATGGGGCGACAGCATCGCTGCAGAGGGCTGGCCTTGGGCGTGGCCTCGAGCGCTGCCGATCTGCGTGGATGCAGGACGAGACGGCCGTGTCGACCACCGGGGAGCGTCGCTGCGTGAGTGGCCGTGGTGGTGCAGCCATGAGTCGCCGCTGCTGCTCTTCAGGACGTCGCCGGCCTTGGTCTTCCTGGCCGCGCCAAAAGGCCGATGGGATCGCTTCGCTGGGAGCAGGCTGGTAACGTGTAAAGAGAAACTGAGAGAGAAAGGAGGGAACGATTCGAATAAACAGTCATCATCTCATTGATGGAAATTAGTCCCCTAGTCTATAAAGAGAAATAATTTGCTCCCTAATCATACATTAGGAAAGGTATCACATAAACAGAAAACGCATCCGCGTGAACATGTGTGAACGTACTTAATGCGAGCCTCAGAATTTTAAAAAAGCTATATCTTTCAAACCGCGCGTCGGAATTAAGATCCGTTTTCACTACTGGAATCGTCGCGGCGTGCTCTTCAAAACAAGATCCATCATCAGTACGTTTCGGCGAACTTTTTTATGTGCAATTAAGTCCCCGTTTGGTGCAACTTCCTAGCTGTCGATATGCAACTACCTGTTAGTCAATGTGCAACTTTTTCCCTGCGCGTGAACATGCAGTTTTCACTTATGGCACCTCTAACCCAAATTACCCCCTACCAATGAGATGTGCAACTTTGTCTGCTGGTTGTGCCAATTGCATAGTAGTCGATGTGCTACTTTTCCCATGTTCGTAGATGTAAGTTTTCACCATTTCATTTCTTTGCCAACTCCTTAGCACCGGATGTGCAACTTTAGATGTTGCACAGGCCAACTGCTTAACTGTCGGTGTGCAACTTTATCCCGTACCCCATGGATATGTAGTTTTCACTGCTAGCAACCCATCCCAACCATCCCTACTAGTGAGATGTGCAACTTTAGGAGGGCCTATGGGCAACTTTTCTCTACCCTCATGGATATGCAGTTTTTCACCAACAAATCTTGCGAGTGAGATGTGCAACATGGTATGTTGCCCTAGTCAACTGCCTAACAGACCATGTGCAACCTGGTCTGTTGCCCTTGCCAACTGAAACTACACATCCGTAAGTAGGGATGAAGAGTTGCACATTAACTACTAGGCAGTTGACTGGAACAACAGACTAGGTTGCACATATCTTCGATAGGGGTTGGTGGGGCAGGGTGTGCGAGTGAAAACCACAAGTAGTGAGAGGATGCACATCGACTATAGACCTGGTTGCACATCACAAAAAGTTGCTTTTGTCATGGCTAATCCTCATAGAAAGTTAGATTATGTAGGTCTAAAATAATTGGTTTCGAAAAGAGTTGCACAGTAAAGTACTGAAGTTGCACAATGTAGTAATACATTTGCACCATATAGCACCAGAGTTGGCAGTAATTTTTTGTGTCGAAACATATATAAATAAGATCTAGTTTCAAAGAGCTCGTCGCGAGAATTCCAATGGTGAAAACGGATCTGAATTCTGACATTCGATTGTGGAGTTATGGCTTTTTGAAATTTCAAAAATCCAATTAAATGCACTGCATGGTGTGCTTCGGTGTCCTCCCTTATATACGTGGACCCAGGTTGCATGCAGCTCTAATTCTTTGTCTTTTAGCTCCCAAATGTAGACCCATCCCCACTGGCCGCTGTCCTCGCTTTATCGTTTAGCGTGAGCGCTGGATTCCGTGAGATAGTGCACGCGCACTAAGAAGCATTTAGGTAATAAAATTCTCCCAATCTAAAATTCATGAAAAAAATTCCTATTTTTTTAGAAAAGGATGAAAAAAAATCCTGCGTCCATAAAAAAAACCTACCAGACCCCTCTTTTTCACACGCAGCAGCTCGACCGGCGCTAACATTGACCCCCGGGCCCCGGCCCAGAGGGCCGTAACCGAGTGGTGCGCACGGGGTCCTTTTTCTCAAGGCAAAAAGAACTTTATTTATCAATGGGTAACATGAGTTTTACAATCAAGGATTACAGGCTCTCTAATCAACTAAGGAAACGTGTTCCAGACTCCAGTACAAACTCTCGCCCCATGCTCTAGCATGTCTAAGCCAGTGAGTCGGCAGCCTTGTTGCATTTTCTCTTAGTCTGTACTACTTAGCACCTCTTCTAGACAGAGCAAACCTGTTTTTGTTTCTTTGTCAATTCCACACCACTTCGTTTTGTTCAGATTTTTCGAACGGAGAGCATTGCCGACCGTAGCAGCCTCAACTTCCTTCGCCTCAGAGCAGTTCTGGATGGAGTTGCAGGGCCAGCACAACCGATCCGTCAGGTCGCCGGGCAATCATACCAGCACCACTTATGTGTTCCCTGTTGAAGAAGGAGCAGTTGATATTTGAGCTCTGTTTCGGTAGACCCCCCTCCACAAAACGTATAAGGGCAGTATGGTCTTTCAAAAAAAATGTATACCCACTTCCGTACACCCTCCTTCCACGACGTACGAGGGAAACATACATGTAGACGTTTGCCCACCGGATCCGCTGGCCCGTCTTGGTCCACAGATCCACCCTCCTTCACGACCCCCGTGCGTGTCGGCGTTCGCCGCCGGTTCCCGAGCGTGCGCCCTCATCGGCCCTGTTAGATTAATTAGGCTCCGTGTGTACGCATATGTATTAGGCCGGCGGCAAGAATCAATATTTCTAATGGATTAGGTTACGTGCCTAGGCGTATGTATCGAACGGCGGCCGATGGCAAGAGTGAATCAGCGATCAATTCATCTTGTGCATGAGAACAAAGGAATCCATCCAGCTTTAATCCATCAGCTAAGATTGAGCAAGTTTGTGCATGAGAGGAAATAGTAGATCCAGTCATCAGCGGAAGTACTAGGCTGCATCCAGTCATCAGCGGCGACTCATACCTCCAATGACGAATTGAGAGACTGAGAGATGAGAAACAGGAGCGCTAGCAATCCTACGACGGCGAGAGAGAAAAGTAGACGGGATAGAGGTGGAGGTGCTCGACGAGGACAGTCACCACATCGCTGCCGGTCGAATCTGGCATACCTGTTACCAATCCAAGTATACGTGATATCATACGTACATAAGACAAAGTAATAAATAAGGGTGTATATCGATTCATTAATTAATTAATTTTAAATTGACCATCATGCCCTTTTAACTGAAAAGGTATGTTTTAATCTTCACCCTTGATTCAGTTAGGGGGGGTCTACCGAAGCAGAAGTGTTGATATTTAAGTTGATATATCTAGCCTTCCGCCGGCGAAATCCACCTGGGAACACTGTCCACGCAGGGGTTGCTCCCAATAGCAGAGTCAGGCCAACGATGGCTGCCTCGCTCAACGGGCTGTCGGTGAGGTTGAAGTACACCAGGAGTCCTCGTTACCACGTCCCGCGGCTGCCTTGTACCACGAGCTCGACCCAGGCAGGTGGGCATCAGATCGCGCAGGTGCCGTCTCCATGCTTTCCCGGCCGCCACCGTCCGCTCCGACGGGACTACTACGACCGCCTCACCCTCGGGATGACAGTGATGCTGGATGTTGCCGGAGCTGTGTAGGCGTTGTTGGTTTCCGCGCTGCCGACGACCGTGCCCTTGCCGCCGCTTATTAGCATGAAGACCGTGGCAGTTTGTTGACGCCGGACGAGCGGCTCGGCGGGTGTCCCGCGTGTACTAGTCGGACTCGAATTACCAGGTTGCAGGTCGACGGACGAAAGAAAAGATGGACTACAGTTTCGCCAAGACCTCATCGATCCGATCTGCTTGAGATGACCCGCAAGACACAATTAGAGCTGGACAGGTTGCCTCGGCTTAAATTGGCTCTGGCAGTACTCGCCGTAGCCGGAACATACGTCACGGTGGAATCGATCTGGTTTGCCAAAGGCGTCCTTCTTGAGCTTCTAGTTGTGCGCCCACGTAGCCCTGCCTACGCGGGCTTCACCCGGCGGTTCCTCGCCTGGCCAACTCAGAAGGGTCAAGGGCCTAGCTGCCTCGTCGCCGGCCTGGCCACGCGCGTTGCCACCAGCGGATCGTTTTTATCGTGATCGATCTCGCCTCTCCTCGATCTCAGGTGTCTCCTCAATCTCACCCTATATTTATATAGGGAATCAGGGCGTGGGAGCTACAGAACGTGCCCGATACAAAACCTATATGTGATCAATGTAGAGTCCTTTTCCTTTACGTGAGCCTGAAGCCGTAAACGGACAGGAGCGGAGGACGAAAGCGCATATAGAAACGGACAGGAGCGGAGGACGACGGTCGGACCAAAAACGGACAAAATTACGGTGGTAAGAAGCAATAGCTCCTTTATTATTAGGTAAAGAGTAAAGATAAAGATAAAGATAAAGATTAGGGCATGTACAATGGTTCTATCTTAGGCATGCCACGTAGGATAAATGATGAGATGGAGGAGAGAGAAATCATAAGAAAAGGCTTGTCTTCTCTTATTTAAGAGAAGACAAGAGATGATCTCTTAGCACAATATGTTTCACCACGTTTTTAGGAATAGCTAGTTATTGAAGATAAGGCTAAAAGATGACCCATTGTAGACATGTATTTTTGTCATTTCTAAATCACATGCAAGACTTCAGATAAAACTATCTTATCAATCATTGTAGATGCCCTTAGCGTCATGTCTAGGCTAAGTGGGAAGTTATAGTTGTGTTAGAATATTCTCTAGAATAAACTGCCAGCGGTTAGAATCCTAGCGTTGTCCAACTCCAAACGCGGTGTAGTCCGAACGGACACAAACTTTGTAACTGCTCATGTACTCACGACGGTTCGACTAGTATAAATAGCCAACAGTTCCTATCAATAAAGATACTCATTCCACTCACTTTCTCTCTACTCTCCACGTTATCAGCACTGTTCTAACTAGAGCAGATAGGCTACAGGAGAGAACGGAGAAGACAGGTGAAAAAATGGCAACTTTGCCGCAACTTGCTTTTTCCTTCGCTCGGTTTGTCTCCAGACATTACCGCCAGAACTTCGGCATTACTGCGCACCATCGCCAGGCATTTGATCATCGACGTCGTGGTCGCCCGGGCAGGAACAGCGGCCTCAGGCCCTCGGCCTGGTGCTGGCCTCCGCCGCCGCCTCCGCGGCAACCGCTGGGCGCCCCGACACCACCACAGTGGCAACCGCTGGCGCTAGGTGCAGCGCCGCAACTACCCCGGAGCCCCTGGAACAAGTACCAGGGCCGCTGTGCCCCGGGAACCGGCCGCATCCGTGCCAGAAATTGGTGCCGAAGAGGTTGCTGCCGTGCCGGAGATCGTCGCCGAGCAGATGGTCGACGCAGAGTACGAAGACGAGGCCGCTGCCTCAAACGTCAGCGCGGACGCCGACGAACTGATGCCACTACCGCCGGAGTTCACCGTTCCGCCCACGGAGTGGCTGCTGGGCGGACCGAGTGCCGGTTGGCCTTGTCGACGATCCCGAGCGTGACTTTGGCGACGAGGATGCGGATGCCGGGTTAGCGGCTGGCCATGCAGGATGCACGTCCCAGCCAGGATATGGACGTGAGTTGCATGCACACTTGCGTCCTGACCAACTCATGGGGTTTCGTGCTAGGCTCTAAACCCGATGCTCATGCTTTCGTGGCGGGACGACAGCCGAGTCCTCCACAGAAAGAAAACCCGTGATGTCAAATGCCAGCAGATGAGAGTCAAATCCTCGCCAGATGTCAAGTTTCTTCGCAAACTCTCACCAATCTGCCATGGACGAGCCGGACTCTGCGTCGCTCACCCAGACTCAGACTTAGACATATATAATTGCTAGGAGATGCTTACTAATGCGGCCGCGAGTGAAGGTCGGTTGTAAATACATAAACGGGCATCGTAAATAATTTTAGGTGCCTCCAATATCCTAATAAAATCCTACTCAAGAAGCAGTGAGTCTTTTGACATTCTTATCATGACTGCTCTTTCCTCTAAGAACTTTGCAGGCTATTAAATAGTGCCATGCTTCATGCGGTCACACAATTTTTCACTCATTTTGGCATCACACGTTTTAGAAGGTGTCACACAAAATGGGGTGCAAACGCATTCTCGTGAAGATTTAGAGTCATAGTATCAAATAAGTGATAAACTGATTTAGAGTCATAGTAGCAAAGTGATATTAAAACGTACACCAATTAATAGTTTAAGCTTTTATATGTAACAATCTAGAGGCTGTTGCACAAATTTGTGTGGCAAGATTTTGCTGGTGTTTTCATAAATAATTGATTACTAGTAGATATAAAAACAAAAATACAAAGGTGAACATGGTTCCACGCCCACCCACGTGAATAGTAAATTAAAAAATATACTAGGAAATTTGAAAAAAAAACTAAATTTTCAGGGTAACAAACTTGGTGACACCCGTGGTATTCTTAGTGAAGAATATACAATTGGGACCTTACTGCTCATTAAATAGTGTTTATTAATATAGCTTCGATTTTGTCATTTTTTTTCAAAAATAATAAGGATGTAATTTCTTTGCGAAACTTCATGCACGGGTGAAAGAACATGCGGTGCCTCCATGTTTGGTTTTGGTAATTGATGACAATCTCTATGGACTAATGGTTGCGTTGAGTTATATTTGAAGGATTTGTCCGTAGGCATTTCTTGAAGTCCATGTGTTGGTTTCAAAGAGTTTATGTGGTGACCAAGGTGTTATTAAGGAATTATCCAAAGATTGGTCATGTGAGAGTTGAGCTTATTGCAAGCATGTCTTGAAGAAGAAGATTGTGTGATAATTCATGTTTACCTTCAAGACATCATCCAAATGAAGAGAGTTGGAAAGAGTCAAGGTTGATCAAGACTAAGTCAAGAGTGAATCAAGTTGATCAACACACAAAGCGCACAAGATGTACCGAGGGATCAAGCGATCCCATGGTATGGTAAGCATTGTCAATTACGCTTTATGTACTAACCCATGGTCTTCGTGAGAGTTCTTTGTGGGGTTAGGTTGCGGTGTGCAAGTTCAAGTGAAGCGGGCAAGTTCAAGTAAAGCATCACAAAGAGATCAAATGCTTGCAGCCATTGTGGTGACAATGGACTTGTGAAGATGTGCGGAAGTGTGGCTCACCCATAGTGGAGTATGGGGGGGGGGGGCAATCAACTAGTCTTCATCGAGCCAACGCAATCAAGAAAGGTGGTCCATCTTGAGGGAGTCAAGATCGTCATCATCTAGCTCAAGTAGACCATGTGCAAAGCAGAGGTTTGCTCTTGATAGGTTTTCTATTTTACCGGTCTCATGATGGTAGTTGAGAGACCAGGTTATAGGATCGATTGTCGTACTATCAAGGGGGGCTCTCGATGAGTAGCTTGATCGTATCGTTCATAGAGAGCTCAAACCATTGCATCCTTGCATCATCTTTATTGGTTCTTGTTTGGTTCTTCTCTTTGTGAGTTTTGGAGCTTATGGTCATTTTGATGACGAGCTCGAGTTCATCGAAAACGGAGTTCACTCACATCTTCTATGATGTTTTCGATGTTGGAGATTATGCCGGTTCTTCTCGGTTGGAGGTTTCACTCCTCTATTTGTTGGCATACCTCCCCTGCCTCTTCTTACTACTCGTCTTCCTCTATCCAACAAGCTTGAGTTTGCTCAATTCGGAGCTCATATGAAGAAGTTTTGGCAGTTCTGGTTTTCCTTGGAGTATACTTGTTTTCGTGGCAGTGGCCTTAGGTTGGTCCCAGCGGTAGTACCGCGGTACCCAGCGGTAGTACCGCTTAGGGGTCACAAGCGGCAGTACCGCTCCGCAGCGGTAGTACCGCTGGTGGGTCCTCAGCAGTAGTACCGCTACGGTACCAGGCCCCTAGCGCGTCGACTCGAGGGGTCATTTTTCGTGTCGGATAGTGCGGTACTTCGCAGCGGCAGTAGGGCGGCAGTACCGCTCACGAGCAGTAGTACCGCCCAACCACCGCGGCAGTACCGCTCGGGTCTGTCACTCTCCTGCCCTCCAGACTCCACGGTAGTACCGCTGCCTCCTGCGGTAGTACCGCCCTCTGCGGGGCTGTTTTGGGGGTAACGGTTGGATTGTTCCCCCCACTATATAAGGGGGTCTTCTTCCCCATTCTACCTCATCCTTAGAGCTCGTGTTCTTCCCCCATTGTCGACCTTCTTCGAGCTTGCTAACTCTCAATCCCTCCATGGATTCTTGCTAGTTTTTGAGGGAAAAGAGAGAGGAGATCTAGATCCACATTTCCACCAATCACTTTCTCCTCTATGTGAGGGGAACCCCTTGGATCTAGATCTTGGAGTCCTTGGTGTTCTCCTTCTTGTTCTTCCTCTCATTTTCCTCCCTATCATTAGTTGCTTCGGTGGGATTTGAGAGAGAAGGACTTGGGCACTCCGTGTGCCCTTGCCATTGCATTTGGTGCATCGGTTTGAGTTCTCCACGGTGATACGTGGAAGTTACAAGTTGAGAAGCTTATTACTCTTGGGTGCTTGGTACCCTTGAGCTTGTTCCTCTTGGGTGCTTGGGCGCCCTAGACGGTTGGAGGTGTTCGGAGCTCAATCATTGTGGTGTAAAGCTCCGGGCAAGCGTCGGGGTCTCTAATTAGGTTGTGGAGATCGCCCCGAGCAATTTGACGGGTTCCGGTGACCGTCCCCAAGGGTTGCCAAAGTGTACGGGTTCGGTGACCGCCCCCAAGGGTTGCCATTTGTACGGGTTCGGTGACCGCCTCAAGGGTCCCTTAGTGGAATCACAGCATCTTGCATTGTGCGAGGGCGTGAGGAGATTACGGTGGCACTAGTGGCTTCTTGGGGAGCATTGTGCCTCCACACCGCTCCAAACGGAGATTAGCATCCGCAAGGGTGTGAACTTGGGATACATCGTCGTCTCTGCGTGCCTCGGTTATCTCTTACCCGAGCCCTTTACTTATGCACTTTACTTTGTGATAGCCATATTGTTTCTTGTCATATATCTTGCTATCACCTAAGTAGTTTTTCTAGCTTAGCATAAGTTGTTGGTGCACATAGGTGAGCCTAGTTGTTGTAGGTTTTGTGCTTGACAAATTAACCGCTGGGTTTATTCCGCATTTGTTCAAGCCTCAACCGTAATTATTTTAAAGCGTCTATTCACCCCCCTCCCCCCCCCCTCTAGGCGTCATCCACAATCTTTCAACGGGTATATCGGTTGAATAGGAATGCTACAAAAAATATTCAGATATTTTTTGTTTTCTTCTAGTATTTTGAATGAATTTACTATTCACAAGGGATGCGCATGGAACCATGTTCATCAAATTCGCGTCCATATAAAAACTCATATAGTGTACTATATGTTATATAGTAACATAGAGGTAAAAACCATGATGAAAAAATGACATTGTATTCACTTGACTAATCTAAATGATTATACCTCTTGAAAATCAAAATGATTAAATATACAACCTGTTTAAAAGAACTAACAAACTTTAGACTCACATATTTGATCAAATTGATCAATTGGAGCGGTCTTGGGGAGTCCGTACGTCCACCATGCTGGCGTACGACAATCCGGATCCAACCCAAAACCAATTCCGTGTTCAAAATCATCGCAACATTCACACCGGCTACCGACCTTACGCCTACTCGCATTCACACTAGCTACCGGCCGTGCTACATTCATGGCCGGGCGGTCGGTGAGCTGCCTGAGAAACCTACCCAACTATTTAAACAGCGCGAACCAACATGTGGTTGGATGGTTGGAGGGACAGTGGTATCCCCAGCACACTAGGGTTCAAATCATGATGCTTGCATTATTTCTGAATTTATTTGAGGATTTTCGGCGATGCGCTTTCAGTGGGAGGAGACGTTTCCGTCGACGACGAGGCGCCTATTGTGACTTCGTAAATCTCAAGATGATATGTCGGCTCAGTCTCTCGGAGGTGCTCATAGGGGTAGGGTGTGCGTGTGTGCATTCATAGGGGTGAGTGTATGCGCGTATGTATGAGCGCTTGCGTCTATACTGTGTTCAAAAAAAACTATTTAAACAGCCTGCCGACCACTCCCAAACCCTACCTCCCATTCTTCTCATTTGTTCACATCCCTTTAACGTCGTTCAATCCCCCCTAGTTCGTCATCAGCCATTCCTCTTTGCTACAGTGTGGTCCTAGATCATTGTTGGGAACGTTGCATAGGAAACAAAAAAAATTCTACGCTCACCAAGATCCAATTTAGGAGATGACCATCTACGAGAGGAGAGATTGGATATACATACCCTTATAGATCGCTAAGCGGAAGCATTAAGAAACGCGGTTGATGTAGTCAAACGTCTTCGCGATCCAATCATGATCCGTCCCGCGAACTCCGATCCAAGTGCCGAACGGACAACACCTCCGCGTTCAACACACGTACGGCTTGATGACGCCTTCACCTCCTCGATCCAGCGAGCGATGGTGAAGTAGTAGCTCGAGTCCTTCGGCAGCACGACGGCGTGGTGGCGGCGGTGGTGGTGGAATCTCAGCAGAGCTTCGCTAAGCACTACGGAGAGGAAGAGGGCTACGAGGGAGAGGAAGGGCAGCGCCGTGGTGTGGGGATGTTCTCAAGGGTGCGGGTGTCCTCTCTCTACCTCTCTATATATAGGGCGAAGGGAGGAGGAGGGGGCACCCTAGATCCCATCTAAGGGGGCGGCGGCCACAAGGCAGATGGGGGCGCCCCCTAGGGAAACCCTAGGGTGGCTTGCCCCCCAAGCCAAGTGGAGGGAACCCTAGATGGGGCGTCCCACCTCTCCTGGTTACGTGTGATGGGGTGAGGGGGGTGCACAGCCCCTTAGTGGGCTGGTTTGCCCCCTCCCCTTGGACCATGAGGCCCCCAACACTTGTCGGGGCCCCTCGAAACCCCGTTCAGTCATGTTGGTCATCACCCGGTACCCCCGGAACAATTCCAGACTCCAATACCCTCCGTCCAATATATCGATCTTCACCCCCGGACCATTCTGGAGTTCCTCGCCACGTCCAGGATCTCATCCGGGACTCCGAACAACCTTCGGTAACCACCATAATCACTCAACTATACTTATATCGTCACCGAACATGAAGTGTGTAGACCCTGCGGGATCGAGAACAATGCAGACATGACCGAGACACCTCTACGGCCAATAACCAATAGCGGGACCTGGATGCCCATATTGGTTCCTACATATTCTACGAAGATCTTATCGGTCGAACCTCGATATCAAGGATTCAACTAATCCCGTATGTAGTTCCCTTTGTCTATCGGTATGTTACTTGCCCGAGATTCGATCGTCGTTATCTCCATACCTAGTTCAATCTCGTTACCGGCAAGTCTCTTTACTCGTTCCGTAGTACAAGATCCCGTGACTAACTCCTTAGTCACATTGCTTGCAAGCTTCTTCTGATGTTGTATTACCGAGAGGGCCCAGAGATACCTCTCCGTCATACGGAGTGACAAATCCCAGTCTTGATCCATGCCAACTCAAGAGACACCCTCGGAGATACCTGTAGAGCACCTTTATAGTCACCCAGTTACGTTGCGACGTTTGGTACACACAAGGTACTCCTCCGATGTCAGTGAGTTGCATGATCTTATGGTCATAGGAACATATACTTGACATGCAGAAAATGATAGCAATAAACTTGACATGATCATATGCTACGTTTATATATAGTTTGGGTCTGGTCCATCACATCATTCTCCTAATGATGTGATCCCGTTATCAAATGACAACTCATGTTCATGACTAGGAAACCATAGCCATTTTTTATCAACGAGCTTGTCCGGTAGATGCTTACTAGGGACATGTTGTTGTCTATGTATCCACACATGTATCTGAGTTTCCGATCAATACAAGTCTAGCATGGATAATAAACGATTATTATGAACAGGGAAATATGATAATAACTAATTTATTATTGCCTTTAGGGCATATTTTCAACAATTACCTATTACAAAATGTTGATGTCCGCACTCCGCCGACGGCCGATGCCAGGCTTGCATTGTGACGGGCCAACCTCTCAGCTAGGGGAAGGAGGAGGAGGGCAACCACATGGCCATGGTGGAGGTCACGGAGCAGGAAGGGGAGACGATGGTCATTGAGGCCGCGGCTTCGGCTAGCGGTCTAGGCGACATCTTCTCCATGGCACTTGCGAGGAGCACCACATGGTCGTGGTACAACCGGTTGCGGAGGGCGCTAATGGTACTGCCATCGCGGCACTCGTTGATGCGCCAGAGCTCATCAGCGTGAACGGGACGGGTCTACACATCCATGTAAAGTGCCATGACGCTCCACTGCGAGCGCTGTCTGGTCCGCATCGACAAGGCACGACATGTACTCCTCTTCGCAGTCCTCGAGGCCTAGAACGATGAGGTGCTAGAGCAGAACCACAACGGTGCCAAATAGGTTCACGTCAGTGGCTCCGACTAGTTCGTGTTGGCCGCCAACAATGCCGACGCCGCCGGCACCAGCGCGGGGGTCGGCAACCTCACCTCCGACAGGGAGGAGTGGGATTTATTATAGTAGTGTTTAGTTGTTTAGGGATCTTTTGCATGGTAAAAGACATGCGGACTAGTATGAATCAACATAGAAAGACTCGGTATCCATTGGATGGCGTCCTCCCGGCTTGATATCTCACCTATGAACTAGTATGAATCAACATTAAACGACTCGGTCTCCACCTTGTATGAGGGATAGGGTTGGAGGGTGTCCGCCAGACTCAATTTCGGAGGACACATCCATACGTGTCAGTGAACATTTGGGTGTTTTTTTGGCGGGTGGCGAACATTTGGTGACATATGTATAGTCATTGCCTTTGGAGATACTTATGTCATATGCCGCGTTGATGACTCATCCTATTTTAAAAGAAATGTTCACAATTTTTCTTAAAATAGTTTCATGAAATATTAAATAAATGTTTAGAAATTTCTAAAAATGGCAGTGAATTTCTAAAATCATTGTGGTTAACAAAATATTCCTGAGTTGAAAAATGTGTTCACAAATTTTAAAAGTATTCCTGAGTTTAAAAATATATTCGCAAATCTAAAAATGGTCACGATTTACAAAAAGTTTGCAATTTCGAAATAATGTTCATGAATTTTTAAAATTCTTTTAATCTATAAGATCTTACAGAATAAATTAAATACTTAAAAAAATTGAAAAATCACAATCTAAAAAATCATAAATAAAAAATCTCGATTTTTTTAAAAAAATCATCAATTTTGAAACAAAGTAATAAAAAGGACAAAAGATTCACGAAAATATTAAAAAGGAAATACAACATGAGGAAAAGAGATGAAAAAAACAAAAAAGCCACAAGCTCTCTCTTTGTTAGAGCATCTCCAGCCGCGCCCCCAACAGGCCCTTCCCAGGCGTTTTTGCCGTGCCGGCGCCGAAAAAACGGCCCAGTCGCCCCCCCAGAAGCCTGTTTTTCGCCGGCTCGGGCCGAATCTAGTGCCGGCGGACCCAGGCAGAACCCGGCGCCCTGGGGGCGCCTGGGGCGCCGGCACAAGCGAAAAGGCGCGCGTGGGTCCGCCCTGTCGGCGAGTCGAGCGCCTCTTCCCGCCGTTTCTCCCCGCTTTTCCCCCAGTTCCCTCCCATTTTCTCCTTTCCTCCCGCCATTCTCTCTCCCGCTCGCCTCCCAGCCGGCCGCCATGGGACCGAAGAAGTACGTCGTCCCCCGCGCCCCGGCAACCGCGACCGCCTCCGTCGCCCAGCCGAAGCAGAGGAAGCCGAGGGCACCGCCGTCCAAGCCGCCGGGCATGACAAACGCCGATTGCAGGGTAGAAGTACAGCAACGGGAGGCCGTCACCGCCGACCGGCGGAACAGGGCCCTCACCAAGAAGGCCCGTGACAACGCGGCACGCGCGGCTGCGGGTGCCGCTTCCGCGGACCAGGCCGAGGCCGAGGCGGCACGCGCGGGGATGATGAATCCCCCCGGCAACCACGCGCCGTACGCGCCCTGGGGTCAGCAAAGTGTCGGGTCTCCGACGCCGCAGCCATGGGGATCGCCGGGCTACACCGACGGGGACGTGCACGGTGGGTTCAACCCAAATGTCACGTTCCCCCATGGACACCCGGCCCAGCGCACGCCCTCGCCCGTCTTCACCGGCGTGCAGTACCCTCCATACAACTACTCGCCGCCCGCGTACGCGTCCTCCCCGACGCCCCCTATCCGCCGTTGCGCACTGCCCTTCTCGCACCTCGGCGACGCCGACGAGACCGATGAGGAGAAGGAGGAGCAGGAGGAACATGACGAGGAGGAGGACGAGGACGAGGAGGAGCCGGCGAGGAGGCGCAAGAAGAAGAAGCGGACGGCCAGGTCAGCCGAGCCGCGCATCAAGTTGGCGTCCAAGGAGGAGGAATGCCTCGCCGAGGCATGGAAAGTCGTCTGCCTCGACCCGACCACCGGCGCGAACCAGACCATCGACACGTACTGGGCGCGCATCAAGGCCGAGTTCGACGAGCGCAAGCTCGTCGACCCCTACTTCAAAGGCATCTACATGCAGCGCGGGTCGAAGGCGATGGCGAACCATTGGGGGCGCATCCAGGGGCGTGCAACAAATGGCATGGTGTCGTCGAGGAGGTGGCCGCTCGCCCGGAGAGTGGCGCCAGCATTGAGGATCAGGTATGCCACGTCGGTCTCCCGTCTCTCTTCGCCGTGTGCGCCCGCCAACTGTTTGTTCGTCCCCGCGCAGTTGTTGCGCATGTTCGGCCTGTATAGGCAGAGCAACAACGACGCCGAGTTCAAGTACCTCCACGTTTACAAGCGCATTGACAAGTGCGACAAGTGGGTGGAAGTCCGGCGCACCCTCGAGAAGGCCAAGGAGACATACAAGCCGGACGCGCCGGCTCCGGGCGCGTCAGAAGGGCGGCCGGACGGCAACAAAGGTGCCAAGAAGGGGAAACACGCCGACGCGGCCACCGCTCGCGTGCAGGAATCCATCCAGCACTGCCTCGCCGACGCACAGGCCCGGGCCGTCCTTCGGGAAGAGAAGACCGAGGCGCGGTGGTCGGCGTTGATGTCGACAAGCGCCGTCAAGCTCGACCTACTCCGGACCAACGTCGCCGCGAAGAAGAGGAACACCGACCTGGCTTTCCTGCTGGGCGGGGCGGACATGCTCCAGAGCACCGACGAGGCGGTCAAGGCGTGGTACAGGGCGCATGTCGGCCTCATCCTGGACCAGCTTCCCTCGACGACAACGCCCACGCCCACGCCCACGACGACGCCGCCCACGCCCACGCGCACGCCGACGCCGCCAACAAGCCCGACCGATGATGCCGCCGAGACTGCCCGCAGCGCAGAAGCCAGGCCGCCAAGCACAGAGACCCCGTCAAGCCCGCGCACGCCGACTCCGCCGACGCCGAAGGCCGACCTCGCCGTCTGATACGCGTTTCTGTTCTGATTTTTGTACGCCGAACTTTTCATCGATCGCCGATCACCGCTTGATCGCCGGATTGTGGCATTTATTTTTGGGCGCGGGAATGAACTACGTTTGAATTTGCCAAGGCTGGGGGGCGCCTGGGGCCGTGGCTGGGAGCTAGGCCGCCCCCAGGGGCCGAACTAGCGCCGATTCGCCCCCAGGGTGCAGTTTTTCGGCGCCCTGGGGGGCCGAACGGCTGGAGATGCTCTTAGGCCGGTCTATGTGCGAGCGGGGGTGTTTATTCATTGACGTTGGCTGTGTTACGCATGGAATAGGATTCACACATGTTTCAGCTTGATCATAAGAACCGGCGGGGGGTACGTCGATCCGTGTGTTGAAGATAGCGGCGGTGAGTCTGACCACGGCGACGATCTCCATTTGATGGATGATGACATCGAACACAATATCATGGCACACATTTATGATGCCTCTGATGTTTGAATGGAGAATGCGACACGAAATGAGAAGCTGATGCGTCTTATGAAATGGTTATTCTGCGAGCCAAATCCGATCCGCCTAACACCGCCCTAGACCCGCTCAGCGTGGTGAGGCCAGTTTTCAGGTTACCATACACTCCCATTCGTCTTGAAAAGAGGGTGGAGTTTGTCCTGAGTGTGGAAGCTATCGGACGAGAGATCTTTGTTGGACACAAGGAGGCGCGGGTTCCGGATGACGATGCTTTTGTGTTGATCAGTATGTATTGAACAAGTGAGTTCTTTGTGCCCCAGCGTTAGTTGACGAACGGCAGCACACAGTAGTGTCACACTGTCCATTGCCATTATCGTTTTAGACGCTTCATTTGCTCAACAGACATTTGTTGGTGCCCATGTGGTTTCTTTGCAACTTTTGATCCAAAAACCATGAACCACTTGCTGGTATCTTGCGTCTTCGCGCTCTCCGTTTGGCAAGGGGTGGCCATGGTCTAGGGCAATGGATTCATGCCTCCAAGGCATACGGACGAGCTCGTGGAGTGGTGCAACGCATCAAAGCCCGGAATCGGGAAGAGGAAGGGTTTGCTGGTATGGTATGCTTCATAATGTGGATGTTGTGGAAGCATCGCAACACCATCGTCTTTGAGAATGAAGCACCCAATGTGCAACTCCTGGTTCACAAGATCATCGAGGAGGGTAAAGCATGGGCCACGATAGGGCTGATCAAAAGGGACCTGCAATGTTTCTTCCAAGAACCTTTTAGGTGCATCAGGTGGGATATGATTGAGTAGTCATCTTGTTTTGCAACCATGGACGACCGTAAGGTCACTTTGTACTCTTGGTGGTTGGGTTTCTTCAACCCTTTCTTCAATAAAAGATGATACACATGCTTATGTGTATTCTAGAAAGAAAAAAAGAATGTGTTGGACATGAGCGGGTTAAGTGCTACACTGACAAAGGCATAACAATATGGAGAGGCAACAATGACGACTCAAGGTGGAAATACGGCGCTACTGGAGTCATTTATGTAGCAACTAACCTCGTCCCTGGTCTCATGCACAGCCTCATGTTTAAAGGGGAGAACGCGGCCCTAAACGAGAAGCTACTACCTCTGATGAAATGGCTCTTCTGCGAGCATAACCCGATTGTTCTCAACACCGCCCTGGACCAGCTCGGTGTAGTGCGGCCTGTTTTCAGGTTGCCATACACTCCCCTCCCTCTTGAGAAGAGGGTTGGGTTTGTCCAGATTGTCGTAGCCATCGGGTGGGAAAACTTTGTGAAAAAATTATATAGACGACGATGATTTCGTGTTGATCAGCAGGTATTGAGTAAGTGTGTGAGTTCTTTGTGCCCAGTGTATGCTGATAAACATCGCTAGTGTCGCGTTATCCGTCTGTGGTTATCTTTTTAGACGCTTCATTTGTTCACCAGTCATTTGTTGATCTTGTCCGTGATTGAAGTTAACTTGGAACCAATTTAGTTAGTTCACACCTTATGATGCCAGTTCGAGTGAGAAATGAGAATAGCCTGAGACATGTACACAGTTCGGTTGTTACTCCTGTTGATGTCTTGTTGGGAGCCAGTCAATCCACTCTTTTTTGCCTTTCCTCTTACGTTGGCGCGCATGTTACATCCACATGGCATCACTCGTATCAACACCGAAATGGCGCTAGATTTTGGGTAGAGCTGAGCCATGGTTTGATAGAAATGGCACCTAAAATTCCCAACCTTTTGACTTGAGTGGTCTAGCTTACATGTTGGAACGGAGCAACAGGTGTAGGTCAACCCTGTTCACGTGTGGAAAAACATGCGTGATGGGAATGGGATACTGCTCCACTAACGGGAGCACACTAGTAGAAAAAAGGTCATCTGTCCCGGTTGGTAAGGGCCTTTTGTCCCGGTTGTTGAACCGGGACTAAAGGGTCGTTACTAATGCCCTAGCCCTTTAGTCCCGGTTCTTACACGAACCGGGACAGATGGGCCTCCACGTGGCCGCCGTGGCCAGCCCAGGCAGGAGGGCCTTTGGTCCCGGTTGGTGACACCAACTGGGACCAAAAGGCATCCACGCGTCAGCATTTCAGTGGCTGGAGTTTTTGTTTTTTTTAAAGGGGGAGGGTTTAGGGGGTAATTTAGGGTGTGTAAGCTAGCTAACAGAGAGAACTGTCCTCTCTTATTTTCGTGCTTGATTTACTAACGCTACTGCTATGCCTAAACATGGCTTAGATTAAAGTGAAGGCAACATGTGGTGCATGTCGAAAGTAATATTAATTTTGACATGCACCACATGCTTGTTGCCTTCGCTTCATTCCAATCCATGTTCATTTCACCCACTGATATATAATAACTCTTCATGCCCGCATCATGCATCATCATAATAACAAGTCCTACTAATCATCATCATACAACTTCTACTCGTTATTAATAACAAGTCATACGATCATCATCCTCATAGTCATCGAACCAACCCTACTTAATTGTTCTTAGCACATGATCATCAATATTAGGTAGGACCTAAATACCCTCTTTAAGGTAAAATAGCATAAAACAATATAGACCCCGACTCTCCATTATGGAGAATGGAGATCATCCTGTCTCCAATTTTTGCGCTTCGCTTCCTTTTGCTTCCAAGAACCTCCTTGCGACTGTCCATACATTTTTTCCATTCTTTGATTTTCATGTCTCCACTTCTTTTAGAAATCCGGTATGGACAGTTGAGATTCGTAGGATGACCTGGTTGTATGTTCAAAACATCAAGGCTACCATTCTGATACATCAAATGAGGCACACAATCCTCTGGAATTATCTGTTAAAAAACATAGTAATAACTTCATAGTTAGCAATGATGTACTAGTTTTAGAAGTATGCAAAAGATGCACGGATGTCGTAATAGTAAGAAATCTTACCAGGGTATCTCTATAGTAGCTACCGTAGTTCAACACGTGCACTACTGGCACGTATTGACCATAATGTGGAGGAGTTTTACAATAGATATTGTAATTCTCAAGATCAGTACAAAATCCGACCAGATGAGTTTTCTCCTTATAAGTTAACTCAGAGCCATCGGTGTAGTAGGTTCTGTCTACCATGTTCCGCACATTGTTTGAACAATCAAAATAAGATCTCAATGAAAATAAGCTGTCAACTATTTTGAAATGAACAATATAAATTAGCTAATAACTATGTTTGAGAAACTCACATAGCGGTAGAATTGGAGGCGTATCAACAAGGACCCAAATGTCCATATTGTCTTGCTCGATGTCAGGGTCACCAAGATCAATGATGACAAGCATGCCCTCATTAAAACCATACATCTTGCAAAATGCTTCCCAATTTTTGCAACCAAAATGGGTTACACTCTTAGAATTATACAGATTTACTTCAAAATCTATCTCGTGATGGGTCCTTAGGTGAATTTTCTTTGTTTCCGTACTTTCATGGTCTTCAAAATCCATCCTCTCCAAGACGTAGCGTCTTGCATGGCATGGGATAAGCTAGTTGAATTGTAAAAGATGAAAAGTACACGTTGAAATAGTTGAAGTCGTGCTTAATTACGAAAACATAACACTTGTCGTCGTTGCGTACCGTTTCAACATCGAAGGTCTCCTCCAGCTTAATACAGTCGGGATTCTTTGTCCTCTCATATATGGTGGAGACTCAATAGACTTAAAGTCAACCCGAAATATCGTTTAATTATCTTTCTAAAACTGGTTCGTGGCTGGTCTTACCTCGAGGTCAGAGGGGGTCGGTGACGGGGACGACGGCGGGGATGATGGAGGGGGGCTCCTAGATTTCTGCGAAAACAAAAACCCTATAAGCTATCAACTAATCATATGCATACGCCTTGCATAGTGCTCTCCAATTTTAGCATTCAAAGTAGGAGTAGTTTTCCAATTTGAGCATTCAATAAGCAAAATCAAATCACAAAATAAAGTAGTATTCAAATTAGGATGCATTCAATTATAAGCAAAACTACATCATCTCCATGCGTCCGTACCTCGTCGAATATTATCAGTAATACACCTCGAATACTATCATACATATAGCATCTCTAGTACAGCTAGAACCGTAGCGCCCGACGGGTATCGGCGCGGGTGGTGGATACCCAAAGAGAAGGAACCATCACAGGATCATAGCTCCAGTGAGATCCCTGAAGAACCTTCCAGGTATTGTCGAACCTGCACTCCAACGCAACCATGTAGCGACGGACGTGCTCGTCCTCCTCGCTGACACGGTGACGTACCACCTCCGCGGTGTCCGGAAGCCTCGGCACCATCACTGGCCCACGCGACCACCACCAAACAAGGATCGGGTCAATGACGGGCTGGCTCCTCACCAACCTACGCCCCCAGGAAGGTAGCACCTCCCAAAACCAGCCCGGCGGAGCCCAGTCCCAGACATGGCCCCTCTGATCAAGCCGGCCTCCTTCGCCGAGTCGACCACGAGGATGCGGGATTGGCATCGTCGACGTCGATGCGGTAATAATTGTTTTAACTAAAAAAATAAACTAGTTCTATTAATTTTCTTGCTAAAAGTAAAATACTTCTATAGTAAAATAAACTAGTTTTATTAAATCAACTAGTTCAACTACTAAGCACTTACTATAAATAGAATAAAATAGTACTTACTAAAAATAAACTAGTTTAACTAGTTCTATTATTTTTCTAACTAATTCTATTAAACACTTTCTCTTCTTATTATATGAACAAAATTACAACAGAAAAAAATCATAAAAATTCTATGAACAAGATAAAAATTCTATGAACAAAATTACAACAGAAAAAAATTATAAAAATTCTATGAAAAATTTGACATATTCTGTGCATATATATAAACACACAAACATTTGCATATTCAACAATAATATCACAAAAAAATCTATGAACAGAAAAAAATTCTAACTTTTGCATATTCATTTATGAACAAATTACAACAACTCAATTAATTACACATCTAAATTACACATCTAAATTAACTACACATCTAAATTAGGAAAATTCATATGAGCTCACTAAGGGGGCGGCGATCGACGAGGAGGCAGGGCACGGGGGCGACGGTGAGGGGCGCGGCCACGGGCGACGAGGAGGCAGGGGGCGGCGACGGCGACGGTGAGGGGCGCGGCGACGGGCGACGAGGAAGCAGGGGGCGGAGGTGAGGGGCGCGGCGACGGGCGACGAGGAGGCAGGGGGCGCGGGGCGGCGACGGCGTCTGGGCGGCGCGGGACGGCGTCGGAGGCAGGGGCGACGACGGCGACGGCGAGGCGCAGAGGGGCAGCCTGGCGGCGTCGTCGGGGCAGGGAAGACGAACTGAATGAAAAATTTCACAAGTGCTAGTTATATATACGAAGCATTGGTCCCGGTTCGTGACAGCAACCGGGACGAATGTGACTTTAGTCCCGGTTGGTGCCACCAACCGGGACCAAAGGCCTCTTTTCAGCAGCCCAAAAGGGCGGGAAGCGGCGGCCTTTGGTCCCGGTTGGTGGCACCAACCGGGACTAAAGGGGGGCATTGGTACCGGTTAGTGCCACGAACCGGTACCAATGCACACCTTTAGTCTGGGTTGGTGCCACCAACCGGGACCAAAGGCCTTGTGCTGCTGCGCCCGCGTCGAAAGTTTAGTCCCACCTCGCTAGTTGAGAGGGGCACGCAGTGGTTTATAAGCCCCACTGCCGCACCCCTCTCGAGCTCCTCTCCATTGCAGGCTTACGGGCCTAATTGTCACTGCTATGCCTGATGGGCTTACTGGGCCTTCTGCAGGCCTGAATC
Organism: Triticum aestivum; assembly: GCF_018294505.1. NCBI lineage: Eukaryota > Viridiplantae > Streptophyta > Magnoliopsida > Poales > Poaceae > Triticum > Triticum aestivum. Next base: position 608,392,559 of record NC_057799.1, read on the forward strand.
CTGGCCCATCGATGGGTTTCTAGTCGTATTCAGGCCATGGTGGCCCAGTAGGTTGCATATTTTTTATTTTTTGCCTATTTTTTGTTCTCTTTTTTGCTTTATTTATTTTGTTTTGTTTCTACTTACAACAAAAAACTTATTTATTTTATTTTATTTTGTTTCTAATTACTTATTTATTTTACTTTATGATAATTCTTTTTGCTATTAAAGTTTCTAACAAAAAAAGTTATTTATGAAAATTCTTTTTGCTCTTAATGATTTTGAACAGAAAATACTTCGATAATTTTAGTTGCATCAATTTTATATAATTTTAGTTTCAATAATAATAGAGGTTTCTTATAATGTTTTGAACAGAAAATACTTTGTTAATTTTAGTTTCATAAATTTATTAAAGTTTATTTTATTTTGTTTCTACTTATATATTTTAATAAATTTTATATTATTTTGTTTCTAATTACTTATTTATTTTATTTGTTATTTTTCATGCACCATTTTTCATGCATTTACTGATTATTTTAAGCTATAAGACCCTAAATTTGAAAATCATTTCAAATGAACTCTGAAAAGGTTGAAAGTTGGCATGGTATCATCATTTCATCCACATAGCATGTGCAAGAAAGTTGAAAGGGTTACGGCAAAAACTGGAAGCACTTCGTGTACAAAACGGACAATCTCTTTCAAAGTATCAGGATTTCATACGGAAACTCGTCTGTTACAAAGGGATTTCATTTTTTAAAACTTATTTGAACTCCTGACTTTTTGTGTGTTCAAAATGCACCATTCAAAGCCACATCATTAATTTTCAATCCTTTTTGACTTCATTTGTTATTTTTCATGCATTTACTAATTATTTTGAGCCATAAGACCCTAAAATTGAAAAACATTTCAAATGAACTCTGAAAATGTTGAAAGTTGGCATGGTATCATCATTTCATCCACATAACATGTGCAAGAAAGTTGAGAGGGTATGGCAAAAACTGGATGCACTTCGTGTACAAAACGAACAATCTCTTTCAAAGTATCAGGATTTCATACGGAAACTCGTCTGTCACAAAGAGATTTCATTTTTAAAACTTATTTGAACTCCTGACTTTTTGTGTGTTCAAAATGCACCATTCAAAGCCACATCATTAATTTTCAATCCTTTCTGACTTCATTTGTTATTTTTCATGCATTTACTAATTATTTTGAGGTATAAGACCCTAAAATTGAAGGCCCTAAAGCATACCATGGCCAAGCCGCACCGGGCTTTCTCGTCAGGATCCAAGACTACCATGTCTGAGTATACCCAAGAACTAGATCATCGAAGGCGCGCGTTGCTGCGCCCGTTTATTTTGATGTTACAATGTTAGTCACTGATGCAATTACTTGTAAGGGTAATATTTTAGTCATATGATATAATCATCACATTATATACAAGGGAAGCATTTTAGTCTTACAAATATATGTTTTTGGCCTGAATTTTGGAAACCTGGAATTTATGATGGTTTTGCGCCTGTTTATGTTGACATGAGAATGTTAGCTATTTACGGCAAAAAACATCTAAGTTGATTAGTATTTTTTGTAGGGATGTGTTAGATATTAAGAGGGCTGGTAATAGTTTGATTTTTCATAACAATAGCAAGGGTTCTCAACCACAAGGGGGAGGAGGCAAGAGAGGAAAATAAATAATGTGGGGAATGTTGGTACTCATTACTGTAGGCTATATCAACTACCGTAAATGGCCTGTATTTTTTTCCCAACAACACTCTAAACACAACGCTACTGACTATCCTAATTGGCAACTCGTGTAGCAGCAAGGCAGCCATATGAAGTTCATATCACCGGCTGTTGTCCAGGTATAACTCTGGACGACTTCTGCTCCGGTTACTGAACTTCTTCCCAGTAGACTAAAGGGTGTGTCTCCTTCCAACAGTTCAGTTAAACAACAAGTGTTTTTTTTTTTTTTTGAAAGGAGTTAAACAACAAGTGTTACCTTCCCATGGGGCACATCCTACAGAATGCTCATCTCTGTGGATATGGTCAAGGTACTACTCATTTGTTATGAACATCACTGGGACCTGAATTCCATTGACCTCTGCTGCAGAAATAGAAATAGAATGACTGCAAGCTTTGTATTTTACATGTAAAAGCAAGTATAAACAGAAGAAAGACTTGTCGGTGGCTGGGTGTGCGTTTAGTCTGGCCTGTGTGCCGTAACTGAACCGGTGAACCTGTACGAGGCATCTCTGAAGAAACGGAAATACTCTGAATTCTCACCTGCTCCTCTGTTTTCCCATCCCTTTCTCTGTTTCTTTCTCAACTACCCCAATTTCCCCATCAGCTGTTGGACTTGTTCGTGAGATCCTCCCACGAAGAACTATAGTACAGTAATAATGTATAAATGTGAGGAAAGAAGCACCAGGCTCCAAATTTCGTTGACGGATCAGCTTCCCGCCTCCAATCTACCTGCTGCATCATCTTACCAAGCCTGCCGCCTCGTTCTGCATGCCATAGATGAGCAACCGCTCGCCCTCTGGTCGCTGGATGTTGGGCGTTTGCGGCCTCCGAACTCGGACTCTGATCTCTGGAACCAATAACCGATCGGGAAAGAGAGGAGGATTAGATCATGAAGCGAAGAACAGGGGAAGGTTGAATTCGAAAGAGATTCAGATTTCTAAACGGGATAAAGGGGAGAAGGGTAGCCTTCACCTGGTTGATGTGGAACATCGTAGTAGCCATCGCCATGGTGCACAACGCCACGGAGAGAGAGCAGTTGCCGCTGCCGTCGTCCTTGCCCACCACTACGTACGTTCCTCTGGGAGGAGCACCCTCACTCGAGGCCGGGTAGGGCACCTTCGCTAGTAGTCGCTTTTGCCGGCGGCGGTATCAGGAGTCCCCAAGGGGAAGCCAGGGAGCGGAGGGGCCGCTGCGAGGGAGTCGGTGCGGTGGAACCTGAAATGCGGCGGAAGGGGGCGCTGCGAGGGAGTCCGTGCGGTGGAACCTGAAATGCGGCGGAAGGGGACGCTGCGAGGGAGTCCGTGCGGTGGAACCTGAAATGCGGCGGAAGGGGGCGCTGGGAGAGAGGTCGACCAAGGTTTTTTTCTGAGAAGGATCAAGGTTGTTAAATGGGCTTGGTGCGGTCGAGAGCCCAGTTAACCCCTGATCTCTGAGTTTTCTACCGGAGTAGCGTCCCTCAAGGGGAGCTCCTAACCAGCGCCTTCAGCGCCGGTTTCGCGTTCTGGCGCTCGAAGCGTCGCGCTACTGGGCCGGCCCAGCTGAGCTTCCACCACGACGTGAAAAAAGTGAGCGGAACAAAAAGCGCAAAAGCTGGGTTAAGAACTCAGCACCGCACGACACGGCCTTTTTCTCCCCTAACGTGATAACCACCAGACCAAATACGTTCTCCTGCTCTGTAACTAGGAACAAGTTCTATTTAACCATTCTTTAGTGAAACATTAACGTAAATCTTAAAATCATTCGAAAAGTTCATTGATTTTGAAAAACAAGTTCATCGATTTTGAAAACTAGTTCACCATTTTTTTTAAAGTTCGCAAAATTTTAAAAAGTTTCATCAATTTTGAAAAAAAGTTCATCGGTTTTGAAAAAGGTTCATCGATTTTGAAAAAAGTTCATCAATTTTGAGAAAAAGTTCATGGAATTTGAAAAAAGTTCATTGAAATTGGAAAAGTTCATCGAATTTGAAAAAAGTTCATCGGATTTAAAAAAAAATCATCGATTCTAAAAAATGTTCATCAGTTTTGAAAAACAAAACTCAATGACTTGAAAAAAATTCACGGATTTTGATAAAGTTCACAGATTTAAGAAAAAAAAAGGAAAAAGTAAGAAGAAAAAGAACAAGACAAGAGAGAAGAAAGTAAAAGAAAGAGATGTAAGAAGTTACCAGTAGAAGCGGTGTGGTTGGGTGGTCACCTTCTGTTATCTAGTACAGGGAGATCTCGGATCGAATCACCCGAACGCACCTCGCCACTCGTTTTCGCTGTTTTAGTGGGAAAAAAGCTAAACGGGCCGGCCCAGCGCTGGGGCGCTGCATGCGCCCGTTTGCAAAATACACGTTAACGCGCCAAATAGGATTCACCTTCCTCAAGGACAGCTAGCCCAGTTTATAACTTAGAATTTTGTCTAAAAAAAAACTTATAATTTGATCTAACGGCCAGGAACGAGTGAACCACGAGATCAGACGACCGAAACTGCTAGAGGCGTGAGAGGGCTGGGAAGTGGTCCAGTTTTACTGTCCTTAATTCGACACTTGCGACAGCAGTAATTAGATCTGTAGCACATTATAACGGTTTAGTGAACGGCTGGGATATTATGAAGGACAATCTGACGGCATAGATTCAGTTTTCTCTTCTTTTCTTTTTTGAGAAAAAATTTTTTGGTCAGTTTTTATCTTTCACCTTCAACTGTTCTTCATTTTTCACTAACTACTTTTTTACTTTTACCACAATGATTTGGCTGTGGATATAATAAAGCCGATTAAAGAGAACTCCAAAGATTTGCTTAGGGCATCTCCAATGCTGACCCGCAAATCAGATATCACGTCCTTCTGCGGACAGGGGACCAGTTCGTGGACACGGATGGGGGAGCCGTCTATCCAATTCTATTTGCATATATTTCAAACCGCATTTCAACTAACCGGACGAAACTTATGCAAACCAGATGATTTTCATACAAACCGGAGCACATTCATTACATTTTGGACAGTTTTCACAAAAAGGGGACCGGACCTAAACCTAGACTACAGCGGCGTCCACTGTCCCAGTCCTTGTTGTCCCCTTTCGGTGAACGCATCCTCCATCTGCCATCCCATGAGCCGCAGCGATAAGACACGTGAAGTGAAGGTGTGGTCGCCGGCGAGAAAGAGTAGAACATGGGAGACGGACCGGCCCACTTGGGACACAAGCCCTTGCCGCCTCTCATGCCCTACTCATCCTCGGTGGAGTTCGCAACCTGTCTGTCGCTGGTGGACGTAAAATCCACAATCAAAATGGAGGGCCCGACACTCCCCTCATCCCACCAACATGGCTGTTGGGGATCGTAGCAGAAATTAAAATTTTCTACGCATCACCAAGATCAATCTATGGAGTTCACTAGCAACGAGAGGGGAGGAGTGCATCTACATACCCTTGTAGATCGCGAGCAGAAGCGTTCAAGAGAACGGGGTTGATGGAGTCGTACTCGTCGTGATCAAAATCACCCATGATCCAAGCGCCGAACGGACGGCACCCCCACGTTCAACACACGTACGGAGCGGTGATGTCTCCCACGCCTTGATCCAGCAAGGAGGAGGGAGAGGTTGAGGAAGAAGGCTCCAACAGCAGCACGACGGCGTGGTGGTGGTGGAGTGACAGTTCTCCGGCAGGGCTTCGCTAAGCGCACGCGGAGGAGGAGAGGTGTTGGGGAGGGGAGGGGCTGCGCCTTGGATGTGGTGCTGCAGCCCTCCCCTCACCCCTCTATTTATAGGGAGAAGGGGAAGGGGGCCGGCCCCTCTAGATGGGATCTAGAGGGGGGCGGCGGCCAAGGGGGAGGTGGCTTGCCCCCCAAGCAAGGGGGGCGCCCCCTTTAGGGTTTCCTCCAAACCCTAGGCGCATGGGCCCTAGGGGGGGTTGGCGCCCAGCCCACTAAGGGCTGGTTCCCTTCCACCTACAGCCCATAAGGCCCTCCGGGGCAGGTGGACCCTCCCGGTGGACCCCCGGAACCCCTCCGGTGGTCCCGGTACAATACCGGTATACCCCGAATATTTCCGGTGACCGTATGGTGACTTCCCATATATAAATCTTTACCTCCGGACCATTCCGGAACTCCTCGTGACGTCCGGGATCTCATCCGGGACTCCGAACAACATTCGGTAATCACATACAAACCTTCCTTATAACCCTAGCGTCATCGAACCTTAAGTGTGTAGACCCTACGGGTTCGGGAATCATGCAGACATGACCGAGACACCTCTCTAGCCAATAACCAACAGCGGGATCTGGATACCCATGTTGGCTCCCACATGTTCCACGATGATCTCATCGGATGAACCACGATGTCGAGGATTCAAGCAATCCCGTATACAATTCCCTTTGTCAATCGGTACTTTACTTGCCCGAGATTCGATCGTCGGTATCCCAATACCTCGTTCAATCTCGTTACCGGCAAGTCACTTTACTCGTTCCGTAATGCATGATCCCGTGACTAACTACTTAGTCACATTGAGCTCATTATGATGATGCAATACCGAGTGGGCCCAGAGATACCTCTCCGTCATACGGAGTGACAAATCCCAGTCTCGATCCGAGCCAACCCAACAGACACTTTCGGAGATACCTGTAGTGCACCTTTATAGCCACCCAGTTACGTTGTGACGTTTGGTACACCCAAAGCATTCCTACGGTATCCGGGAGTTGCACGATCTCATGGTCTAAGGAAATGATACTTGACATTAGAAAAGCTTTAGCAAACGAACTACACGATCTAGTGCTATGCTTAGGATTGGGTCTTGTCCATCACATCATTCTCCTAATGATGTGATCCCGTTATCAATGACATCCAATGTCCATGGTCAGGAAACCGTAACCATCTATTGATCAACGAGCTAGTCAACTAGAGGCTCACTAGGGACATGTTATGGTCTATGTATTCACACATGTATTACGATTTCCGGATAACACAATTAAAGCATGAACAATAGACAATTATCATGAACAAGGAAATATAATAATAACCATTTTATTATTGCCTCTAGGGCATATTTCCAACAGTCTCCCACTTGCACTAGAGTCAATAATCTAGTTACATTGTGATGAATCGTACACCCATAGAGTTCTGGTGTTGATCATGTTTCGCTCGTGGAAGAGGTTTAGTCAACGGATCTGCGACATTCAAATCCGTATGCACTTTACAAATATCTATGTCTCCATTTTGAACATTTTCACGAATGGAGTTGAAGCGACGCTTGATGTGCCTGGTCTTCTTGTGAAACCTGGGCTCCTTGGCAAGGGCAATAGCTCCAGTGTTGTCACAGAAGAGAGTCATCGGCCCCGATGCATTGGGAATAACTCCTAGGTCGGCAATGAACTCCTTCATCCAGATTGCTTCATGTGCTGCCTCCGAGGCTGCCATGTACTCCGCTTCACATGTAGATCCCGCCACGACGCTTTGCTTGCAACTGCACCAGCTGACTGCCCCACCATTCAAAATATACACGTATCCGGTTTGTGACTTAGAGTCATCCAGATCTGTGTCGAAGCTAGCATCGACGTAACCCTTTACGACGAGCTCTTCGTCACCTCCATAAACGAGAAACATATCCTTAGTCCTTTTCAGGTACTTCAGGATGTTCTTGACCGCTGTCCAGTGTTCCATGCCGGGATTACTTTGGTACCTTCCTACCAAACTTACGGCAAGGTTTACATCAGGTCTGGTACACAGCATGGCATACATAATAGACCCTATGGCCGAGGCATAGGGGACGACACTCATCTTTTCTCTATCTTCTGCCGTGGTCGGGCATTGAGCCGTGCTCAATCTCACACCTTGCAATACAGGCAAGAACCCCTTCTTGGACTGATCCATATTGAACTTCTTCAATATCTTGTCAAGGTATGTGCTTTGTGAAAGACCTATGAGGCGTCTCGATCTATCTCTATAGATCTTGATGCCTAATATGTAAGCAGCTTCTCCAAGGTCCTTCATTGAAAAACACTTATTCAAGTAGGCCTTTATACTTTCCAAGAATTCTATATCATTTCCCATCAATAGTATGTCATCCACATATAATAAGAGAAATGCTACAGAGCTCCCACTCACTTTCTTGTAAACACAGGCTTCTCCATAAGTCTGCGTAAACCCAAACGCTTTGATCATCTCATCAAAGCGAATGTTCCAACTCCGAGATGCCTGCACCAGCCCATAGATTGAGCGCTGGAGCTTGCATACTTTGTCAGCATTCTTAGGATCGACAAAACCTTCCGGCTGCATCATATACAATTCTTCCTTAAGGAAGCCGTTAAGGAATGCCGTTTTGACGTCCATTTGCCATATTTCATAATCGTAGAATGCGGCAATTGCTAACATGATTCGGACGGACTTCAGCTTCGCTACGGGTGAGAAGGTCTCATCGTAGTCAACTCCTTGAACTTGTCGATAACCCTTAGCGACAAGTCGAGCTTTATAGATGGTAACATTTCCATCCGCGTCCGTCTTCTTCTTAAAGATCCATTTATTTTCTATCGCTCGCCGATCATCGGGCAAGTCTGTCAAAGTCCATACTTTGTTTTCATACATGGATCCTATCTCGGATTGCATGGCTTCAAGCCATTTGTTGGAATCTGGACCCGCCATTGCTTCTTCATAGTTCGAAGGTTCACCGTTGTCCAACAACATGATTTCCAGGACAGGGTTGCCGTACCACTCTGGTGCGGAACGTGTCCTTGTGGACCTACGAAGTTCAGTGGTAACTTGATCATGATCGTCATCATTAACTTCCTCTCTAGTCGGTGCAGGCACCACAGAAACATTTTCTTGTGCTGCGCTACTTTCTGGTTCGAGAGGGGTCATCTCATCAAGTTCCACTTTCCTCCCACTTACTTCTTTCGAGAGAAACTCTTTCTCCAGAAAGGACCCGTTCTTGGCAACGAAGATCTTGCCTTCGGATCTGAGGTAGAAGGTATACCCAATGGTTTCCTTAGGGTATCCTATGAAGACGCATTTTTCCGACTTGGGTTCGAGCTTTTCAGGTTGAAGTTTCTTGACATAAGCATCGCATCCCCAAACTTTAAGAAACGACAGCTTAGGTTTCTTTCCAAACCATAATTCATACGGTGTCGTCTCAACGGATTTCGACGGAGCCCTATTTAAAGTGAATGCGGCAGTCTCTAAAGCATAACCCCAGAATGATAGCGGTAGATCGGTAAGAGACATCATAGATCGCACCATATCCAATAGAGTGCGATTACGACGTTCGGACACACCATTACGCTGAGGTGTTCCAGGCGGCGTGAGTTGTGAAACAATTCCACATTTCCTTAAGTGTGTGCCAAATTCGTGACTCAAATATTCCCCTCCACGATCTGATCGTAAGAACTTTATTTTCCTGTCACGTTGATTCTCAACCTCACTCTGAAATTCCTTGAACTTTTCAAAGGTCTCAGACTTGTGTTTCATTAAGTAGACATACCCATATCTACTCAAGTCATCAGTGAGGGTGAGAACATAACGATAGCCACCGCGAGCCTCAACGCTCATTGGACCGCACACATCAGTATGTATGATTTCCAATAAGTTGGTTGCTCGCTCCACTGTTCCGGAGAACGGAGTCTTGGTCATTTTGCCCATGAGGCATGGTTCGCACGTGTCAAATGATTCATAATCAAGAGACTCCAAAAGTCCATCTGCATGGAGTTTCTTCATGCGTTTGACACCAATGTGACCAAGGCGGCAGTGCCACAAGTATGTGGGACTATCATTATCAACCTTACATTTCTTGGCATTCACACTATGAATATGTGTAACATCACGTTCGAGATTCATTAAGAATAAACCATTGACCAGCGGGGCATGACCATAAAACATATCTCTCATATAAATAGAACAACCATTATTCTCGGATTTAAATGAGTAGCCATCTCGCATTAAACGAGATCCAGATACAATGTTCATGCTCAAAGCTGGCACTAAATAACAATTATTGAGGTTTAAAACTAGTCCCGTAGGTAAATGTAGAGGTAGCGTGCCGACGGCGATCACATCGACCTTGGAACCATTCCCGACGCGCATCGTCACCTCGTCCTTCGCCAGTCTCCGCTTATTCCGCAGCTCCTGCTTTGAGTTACAAATATGAGCAACCGCACCGGTATCAAATACCCAGGAGCTACTACGAGCGCTGGTTAGGTACACATCTATAACATGTATATCACATATACCTTTGGTATTGCCGGCCTTCTTATCCGCTAAGTACTTGGGGCAGTTCCGCTTCCAGTGACCGTTTCCCTTGCAATAAAAGCACTCAGTCTCAGGCTTGGGTCCATTCTTTGTCTTCTTCCCGGCAGCTTGCTTACCGGGCGCGGCAACTCCCTTGCCGTCTTTCTTGAAGTTCTTCTTACCCTTGCCTTTCTTGAACTTAGTGGTTTTATTCACCATCAACACTTGATGTTCCTTTTTGATCTCCACCTCCGCTGATTTCAGCATTGAATATACCTCAGGAATGGTCTTTTCCATCCCCTGCATATTGAAGTTCATCACAAAGCTCTTGTAGCTAGGTGGGAGCGACTGAAGGATTCTGTCAACGACCGCGTCATCCGGGAGATTAACTCCCAGCTGAGACAAGCGGTTGTGCAACCCAGACATTTTGAGTATGTGTTCGCTGACGGAACTATTCTCCTCCATCTTACAACTGTAGAACTTGTCGGAGACTTCATATCTCTCGACCCGGGCATGAGCTTGGAAAACCATTTTCAGCTCTTGGAACATCTCATATGCTCCGTGCTGCTCAAAACGCTTTTGGAGCCCCGGTTCTAAGCTGTAAAGCATGCCGCACTGAACCAGGGAGTAATCATCACTACGTGACTGCCAGGCGTTCAGAACGTCTTGAGTTGCTGGGAAAACAGGTGCATCACCTAGCGGTGCTTCAAGGACATATGCTTTCTTGGCAGCTATGAGGATAATCCTCAGGTTACGGACCCAGTCCGTGTAGTTGCTACCATCGTCTTTCAGCTTGGTTTTCTCTAGGAACGCGTTGAAGTTGAGGGCAACATTAGCGTGGGCCATTTGATCTACAAGACATATTGTAAAGGTTTTTAGACTAAGTTCATGATAATCAAGTTCATCTAATCAAATTATTAACGAACTCCCACTCAGACAGACATCCCTCTAGTCATCTAAGTGATACATGATCCGAGTCAACTAGGCCGTGTCCGATCATCACGTGAGACAGACTAGTCATCATCGGTGAACATCTTCATGTTGATCGTATCTGCTATACGACTCATGTTCGACCTTTCGGTCTCTTGTGTTCCGAGGCCATGTCTGTACATGCTAGGCTCGTCAAGTCAACCTAAGTGTATTGCGTGTGTAAATCTGGCTTACACCCGTTGTATGCGAACATTAGAACCTATCACACCCGATCATCACGTGGTGCTTCGGAACAACGAACCTTCGCAACGGTGCACAGTTAGGGGAACACTTTCTTGAAATTTTAGCGAGGGATCATCTTATTTATGCTACCGTCGTTCTAAGCAAATAAGATGTAAAACATGATAAACATCACATGCAATCAAATAGTGACATGATATGGCCAATATCATTTTGCTCCTTTTGATCTCCATCTTCGGGGCGCCATGTTCATCATCGTCACCGGCATGACACCATGATCTCCATCATCATGATCTCCATCATGTGTCTTCATGAAGTTGTCTCGCCAACTAGTACTTCTACTACTATGGCTAACGATTAGCAATAAAGTAAAGTAATTACATGACGTTCCAGTTGACACGCAGGTCATAAATAAATTAAGACAACTCCTATGGCTCCTGCCGGTTGTCATACTCATCGACATGCAAGTCGTGATTCCTATTACAAGAACATGATCAATCTCATACATCACATATATCATTCATCACATCCTTCTGGCCATATCACATCACATGACACTTGCTGCAAAAACAAGTTAGACGTCCTCTAATTGTTGTTGCAAACTTTTACGTGGCTGCTATAGGTTTCTAGCAAGAACGATTCTTACCTACGCCAAAACCACAACGTGATATGCCAATTTCTATTTACCCTTCATAAGGACCCTTTTCATCGAATCCGATCCGACTAAAGTGGGAGAGACAGACACCCGCTAGCCACCTTATGCAACTAGTGCATGTCAGTCGGTGGAACCTGTCTCACGTAAGCGTACGTGTAAGGTCGGTCCGGGCCGCTTCATCCCACGATGCCGCCGAATCAAGATAAGACTAGTAACGGCAAGTAAATTGACAAAATCGACGCCCACAACAACTTGTGTTCTACTCGTGCATAGAAACTACGCATAGACCTAGCTCATGATGCCACTGTTGGGGATCGTAGCAGAAATTAAAATTTTCTACGCATCACCAAGATCAATCTATGGAGTTCACTAGCAACGAGAGGGGAGGAGTGCATCTACATACCCTTGTAGATCGCGAGCGGAAGCGTTCAAGAGAACGGGGTTGATGGAGTCGTACTCGTCGTGATCCAAATCACTGATGATCCAAGCGCCGAACGGACGGCACCTCCACGTTCAACACACGTACGGAGCGGTGACGTCTCCCACGCCTTGATCCAGGAAGGAGGAGGGAGAGGTTGAGGAAGAAGGCTCCAACAGCAGCACGACGGCGTGGTGGTGGTGGAGTGACAGTTCTCCGGCAGGGCTTCGCTAAGCGCACACGGAGGAGGAGAGGTGTTGGGGAGGGGAGGGGCTGCGCCTTGGATGTTGTGTTGCAGCCCTCCCCTCACCCCTCTATTTATAGGGAGAAGGGGAAAGGGGGCCGACCCCTCTAGATGGGATCTAGAGGGGGGACGGCGGCCAAGGGGGAGGTGGCTTGCCCCCCAAGCAAGGGGGGGCGCCCCCTTTAGGGTTCCCCCAAACCCTAGGCGCATGGGCCCTAGGGGGGTTGGCGCCCAGCCCACTTAGGGCTGGTTCCCTTCCACCTACAGCCCATAAGGCCCTCAGGGGCAGGTGGACCCTCCCGGTGGACCCCCGGAACCCCTCCGATGGTCCCGGTACAATACCGGCATAACCCCGAACACTTCCGGTGACCGTATGGTGACTTCCCATATATAAATCTTTACCTCCGGACCATTCCGGAACTCCTCGTGACGTCCGGGATCTCATCCGGGACTCCTAACAACATTCGGTAATCACATACAAACCTTCCTTATAACCCTAGCGTCATCGACCCTTAAGTGTGTAGACCATACGGGTTCGGGAATCATGCAGACATGACCGAGACACCTCTCTAGCCAATAACCAACAGCGGGATCTGGATACCCATGTTGGCCCCCACATGTTCCACGATGATCTCATCGGATGAACCACGATGTCGAGGATTCAAACAATCCCGTATACAATTCCCTTTGTCAATCGGTACTTTACTTGCCCGAGATTCGATCGTTGGTATCCCAATACCTCGTTCAATCTCGTTACCGGCAAGTCACTTTACTCGTTCCGTAATGCATGATCCCGTGACTAACTACTTAGTCACATTGAGCTCATTATGATGATGCAATACCGAGTGGGCCCAGAGATACCTCTCCGTCATACGGAGTGACAAATCCCAGTCTCGATCCGAGCCAACCCAACAGACACTTTCGGAGATACCTGTACTGCACCTTTATAGCCACCCAGTTACGTTGTGACGTTTGGTACACCCAAAGCATTCCTATGGTATCCGGGAGTTGCACGATCTCATGGTCTAAGGAAATGATACTTGACATTAGAAAAGCTTTAGCAAACGAACTACACGATCTAGTGCTATGCTTAGGATTGGGTCTTGTCCATCACATCATTCTCCTAATGATGTGATCCCGTTATCAATGACATCCAATGTCCATGGTCAGGAAACCGTAACCATCTATTGATCAACGAGCTAGTCAACTAGAGGCTCACTAGGGACATGTTATGGTCTATGTATTCACACATGTATTACGATTTCCAGATAACACAATTAAAGCATGAACAACAGACAATTATCATGAACAACGAAATATAATAATAACCATTTTATTATTGCCTCTAGGGCATATTTCCAACAATGGCCAACTCCCAATATTTTTGGCCTCGGCCATCTCTAGAGAGGCCGATTCGCCGTCTGCGTCCTCGTGGTCGGACAACGATAACAGATCTCTGGTGTCGACACCTCAATATGAGATCGTCTCTTTGAGGACACAATAAACATCTCTCCTGCATTGAACATGCGCAGACACTAGGGACGCGGCGCAGGCATCGCTCTCAGTCGGCGAGGGGATGCAATGCCGGTTCCAATGAGCGGTCGCATCTTCTGTTGGTTTAGTGTGCTCGAGCTGGCGCTCCGTGCAGCTGCCTTCCCGCCGCAACCCACCTATGTTTCTGTTCCGCACGGAACAGCAACTGCACTAGTAGAAAACAGGTCTATAGTCCAGGCCTGAAAAGGGCATTAATGCCGGTTCCCCTACGAACCGGGACTAATGGGTGCATCAGTCCCGGTTCGTAAGGCTAGGGCGCCGGCCGGGCCCCCGGGGCCATTGGTCCCGGTTCTCTGACCCCTTTGGTCCCGGTTCCAGACACGAACCGGGACCAATGGTCCTCGCTCTTGGCCCACAACCTTTAGTCCCGGTTGGTGGCTGGAACCGGGACCAAATGGGGTCCTTTAGTCCGGGTTCTAGCCACAAACCGGGACTAAAGAGAGTCCTATATATACCCCCTGCCAGCGAGCAGAGCAGTGCACTGCTCTGTTTCTTTGGTCGGCTGTGGGAGAGCTTTGTGGTGCTCTAGCTCACCTCCTATGCACATGAGGTGTTCGATGAAATGCCCGAGCCACACTTAAGCTGTCTCCGCTCGAAGCTCATTATCCAAACTCCATTTTCCTCAAGATTTGTCTAGGTTTGGCCGTCCGTCCTGTCCCGTCCCCGTCCGCACTGCCGTCAATCACCCGCGCCGATCTCGTCTCCGATACCACCATGGTGAGCCTCTTGTTCTTATCTTATTTCTAAAAGAAAAAAGTTCTTACTTGTATGATTTAGATAGATACTTGTATAATTTTTTTACTTTTATTATGTTTGTTATTATATAGTGCGATGGTTTTGGTATCCGCCTCCGTCGTCCATCGTCCTGTCTATGATTTGGATGTGGTATATATATTATATTTTATAACTATTTTATTCATTTAGTGTTTATGACAATTATGCGGACCAACGTGACATAGATGTTTTTATCTAGGAGGTATGTGAACCGGAAATTCCAACCGACCTTATTGTCGAGAGGTTAAATTTAGTTGAAGAAGAAAACAATTACCTGAAGAAAAAATTGAAAAGAATTGAGCAGGAGAAGATGAGATTGGAGTTGCATGTTCCGGATGTCGTCGATGATCACAAGATCAAGATGGATGCAATGCGCTTGAAGATTAGAAAGATTAGAAAATATGCCATTCATACCGAGGCTTGGTATCCTTATGTCGTTGGATCAATTGTTACCTTAGTTGCGATTATGATTGCATTTGTTGTTACATTGAAATGTTTTACATAGTTTCAATGTATGGTTTAATTAGATGCTCTAGAGAGCTATATATATGTTGTTCAATGAGAACTATATACGTATGAACTTTATGTATTTATTTTTTCAGTAATAACATTTGATCACTACTGTACTTTGGTTTTAATGTGATGATGAACTTCTATTAATTTGGTCACTTCTGTATTCATGATGTTCTGTAATGGTTTCTGACACACTTAATTATATATAATGCACGCAGATGAACTAGCAATGGATGTACGGTGATAGACGCACCTCCGAGTACATTAAGGGCGTGCATAATTTTCTCGAAGTGGCGGAGGCAAACAAGCAGAATGGTTTTATGTGTTGTCCTTGCCCTATATGTGGTTATACGAAGTCTTACTCTGACCGGAAAATCCTTCACACCCACCTGCTTATGAAGGGTTTCATGCCACACTATATTGTTTGGACCAAGCACGGAGAAAGAGGTGTTATGATGGAAGACAACGAAGAAGAAGAGGATGATGACAACTATGTGTCCCCTGAATATGGTGATGCTGCAACGGGGAAAGCTGAAGATCAAGAGGAACCAGATGATGTGCCGATGATGATCTTCGCCGGGTCATTGTTGATGCAAAGAGACAATGCGAAAGTGAAAAGGAGAAGTTGAAGTTCGATCGCATGTTAGAGGATCACAAAAAAGGGTTGTACCCAAATTGCGAAGATGGCAACACAAAGCTCGGTACCACACTGGAATTGCTGCAGTGGGAGGCAGACAATGGTGTATCTAACAACGGATTTCAGAAGCTACCGAAAATATTGAAGTAGAAGCTTCCAAAGGATAACAAATTGCCCGACAGTACGTACGGAGCAAAGAAGGTTCTATGCCCTCTAGGATTGGAGGTGCAGAAGATACATGCATGCCCTAATGACTACATCCTGTACCGCGGTGTGTACGAGGAATTGAACACATGCCCGGTATGCGGTGCATTGCAGTATAAGATCAGACGAGATGACCCTAGTGATGTTGAGGGCGAGCGGCCCAGGAAGAGGGTTCCTGCCAAGGTGATGTGGTATGCTCCTATAATACCACGGTTGAAACGTCTGGTCAGAAACAAAGAGCATGCTAAGTTGATGCGATGGCACAAAGAGGAATATAAGAAAGACGGGAAGTAGAGAGCACCCGCTGACGGGTCGCAGTGGAGAAAAATCAAGAGAAAGTGGGGGGCCTTTGCAGGTGACGCAAGGAACATATGGTTTGGTTTAAGCGCGGATAGCATTAATCCTTTTGGGGAGCAGAGCAACAATCATAGCACCTGGCCCATGACTCTATGTATCTATAACCTTCCTCCTTGGTTGTGCATGAGCGGAAGTTCATTATGATGCCAGTTCTCATCCAAGGCCCTAAGCAACCCGGCAACGACATTGATGTGTACCTAAGGCCATTAGTTGAAGAACTTTTACAGCTGTGGAATGGAAAAGGTGTACGTGTGTGGGATGAGCAAGACCAGCAGGAATTTGACCTACATGTGATGTTGTTTGTAACCATTAATGATTGGCCTGCTCTCAGTAACCTTTCAGGACAGACAAACAAGGGATACCACGCATGCACGCACTGTTTAGATGACACCGAAAGTATATATTTAGACAAATGCAGGAAGAATGTGTACCTGGGGCATCATCGATTTCTTTCGACCAACCATCAATGTCGAAAGAAAGGCAAGCATTTCAAAGGCGGGGCAGATCACCGGAAGAAGCCCGCCGTCCGTACTGGTGATCACGTACTTGCTATGGTCAATGATTTACAAGTAATCTTTGGAAAGGGTCCCGGCGGACTATCTGTTCGGAATGACGCTAAGGGACGCGCACCCATGTGGAAGAAGAAATCTATATTTTGGGACCTACCCTATTGGAAAGACCTAGAGGTCCGCTCTGCAATCGACGTGATGCACGTGACGAAGAATCTTTGTGTGAACCTGCTAGGCTTCTTTGGCGTGTATGGGAAGACAAAAGATACACCGGAGGCATGGGAGGACCAGCAACATGTGCACGAAAAAGACGGCATGCCTCCAAAGTAGTATGATGGTCCTGCTAGCTATGCTCTTACCAAAGAAGAGAAGGAAATCTTCTTTGAATGCCTACTCAGTATGAAGGTCCTGCCTGGCTTCTTGCCGAATATAAAGGGAATAATTAATAAGCCAGAGAAAAAGTTCCAGAACCTAAAGTGTCATGACTGCCACGTGATTATGATGCAACTGCTTCCGGTTGCATTGATGGGGCTTCTACCGGAAAATGTTCGATTAGCCATTGTGAAGCTATGTGCATTCCTCAATGCAATCTCTCAGAAGGTGATTGATCCAGAAATCCTACCAAGGTTAAGGAGTGATTTGGCGCAATGTCTTGTCAGTTACGAGCTGGTGTTCCCACCATCCTTCTTCAATATCATGACGCACGTCCTAGTTCATCTAGTCGACGAGATTGTCATTCTGGGCCTTGTATTTCTACACAATATGTTCCCCTTTGAGGGGTTCATGGGAGTCCTAAAGAAATATGCTCGTAACCTCGCTAGGCCAGAAGGAAGCATCTCCACGGGCAATCAAACAGAGGAGGTCATTGGGTTTTGTGTTGACTTCATTCCTGACCTTAAGAAGATTGGTCTCCCTCAATCGCGGTATGAGGGGAGACTGACTGGAAAAGGCACGCTAGGGGCGGACTCAATAATATGTAGGGACGGGCATTCTTGGTCTCAAGCACACTACACAGTTCTACATAATTCTACCTTGGCGGCCCCATATGTCAATGAACACAAGAATATTCTGCGCTCCAAACACCCGGAGCAGTGTGACGACTGCATTACATGTGAACACTTCAGGACTGTCGGCAGTTGGTTGCAAACACGTCTCATGGGTGACAACACTGTTTCTGATGAGCTGTACTCGTTGGCCAGGGGACCATCTTCGACTGTATTGACTTACAAAGGGTACGAGATAAATGGGAATATAATTTTACACGATCGCCCAAGATCAAAAGAGCACCAACCAAAACAATGGTGTGCGCTTTGATGCAGCAACCAAGAGGGGAAAGGACACATATTATGGTTACATAGTGGACATATGGGAACTTGGCTATGGACATGATTTTAAGGTCCCTTTGTTTCAGTGCAAATGGGTCAATCTGTCAGGAGGCGGGGTACAGGTAGACCCATAGTACGGAATGACAAAAGTGGATCTGAATAATCTTGGGTACACAGACGAACCTTTCGTCCTAGCCAATGATGTGGTGTAGGTTTTCTATGTGAAGGACATGTCTACCAAACCGATAAAAAGCGCCACATAGTTCTTTCAGGAAAAATAGACATCGTGGGCGTGGAGGGCAAGACAGACATGTCTGAAGATTATGAAAAGTTTCATGAAATTCCTCCCTTCAAAGTCAAGGCTGACCCAAACACCCTGTTAAACGATGAAGATTATCCATGGTTACGGCGCAATAAGCAAAGGACACAAGCGAAGAAAAAGTGAAGACTTTCTCTCCACAACTGTTATGATGATGCCTTTGATCTAGAATATCACTGAAGTTACATGTGAAGAAATGAAATGCCTTTTGTAACAGATGAGTTTTCGTATGAAACCCTGATACTTCGAAAGAGATTGTCCGTTTTGTACACAAAGTGCATCCAATTTTTGCCGTAACTCTCTCAACTTTTTATAACATGCTATGTGGGTGAAATGATGATACCATGCCAACTTTCAACCTTTTCAGACTTCATTTGTAGTGCTTTTCAATTTCAGGGTCATTTAGCTTAAAAATCAGTAAATGCATGAAAAATACCAAATGAAGTCTAAAAGGGTTTAAAATTGATGATGTGGCTTTGAATGGTTCATTTTGAATACACAAAAATTCTGGAGTTCAAATAAGTTCAAAAAAATGAAATACCTTTTGTAACATATGAGTTTTCGTCCGAAACCCTGATACTTCGAAAGAGATTGTCCGTTTTGTACACGAAGTGCATCCAGCTTTTGTCATAACTCTCTCAACTTTTTAGCACATGCTATGTGGGTGAAATGATGATACCATGCCAACTTTCAACCTTTTCAGAGTTCATTTGTAGTGCTTTTCAATTTCAGGGTCATTTAGCTAAAAAAATCAGTAAATGCATGAAAAATACCAAATGAATTCTGAAAGGGTTGAAAAATTGATGATGTGGCTTTAAACGGTACATTTTGAACACACAAAAAGTCTGGAGTTCAAATAAGTTCAAAAAATGAAATACCTTTGTAACAGATGAGTTTTTGTGTGAAACCATAATACTTCGACAGAGATTGTCCGTTTTGTACATGAAGTGTATCCAGCTTTTGCCGCAACCCTCTCAACTTTTTATCACATGCTATGTGGGTGAAATGATGATACCATGCCAACTTTCAACCTTTTCAGAGTTCATTTGTAGTGCTTTTCAATTTCAGGGTCATTTAGCTCAAAAAATGAACTAATAGCAAAAAGAATGAACTACAAAACTTTTATAAAACTCTAGTATTTTTGAAACTAAAATTATATAAAATTTAAGAAACTAAAATTATCAAAGTATTTTTTGTTCAAAACATTAATAGCAAAAAGAATTTACAGAAAGTATTTTTTGTTAGAAACTTTAATAGCAAACTAAAATAGCAAAATCTGTTTTTGATTAAAACACCCATTAAAAATAACCTAAAAATTACTAAATTGAATGTAATGATAAAACACACTAATATTACATAGCAGGAAAAAGAATCACTCAAAATATATTTTTAAAGTAAAGTTATTCACAAACTAGTGATTCACACAAATTTCATAGAATTCAAATTTCAGAGAAAGTTTATAATTTTTGTGACCTAAAGCAAAAAGAATCACACAAAAACTCTAAAAATAAATAAATAATGCAAAAAACAAAAAAAATACAGGATTTTTTTTAAAAAAAATACCGCCTACAAGGCCACCACAGCCTACATACGACTTGTTAAGCCAGGATGCAGACCCGCAGAAGGCAAGTAGGCCCACATGCATAGCAGTGTGAGATTAGACCCGTAGGCCTGTAGTTCAGAGGAGTTCGAGAGACATGGCGCAGTAGAGCTTATAAACAACACACGAGGCCTCTCAGCTAGCGAGGTGGGACTAACCATCCCACCGCACCGTGCTAGTTACAGCACAAGGCCATTGGTCCCGGTTGGTGCCACGAATCGGGACCAATGCACCCCTTTGGTCCCGGTTCGTGGCACCAACCGGGACCAATGCCCACCTTTGGTCCTGGTTCATGCCACCAACTAGGACCAAAGGTCTCTGCTTCCCGCCCTTTGGGCTGACGAAAAGAGACCTTTGGTCCCGGTTGGTGGCACGAACCGGGACTAAAGGGTGGCATTGGTCCTGGTTGGTGCCACGAACCGGGACCAATGCTCTGGGTATATAACCAGCACTTAGCAGTTTCTCCAAAATCCATCACTTTCTTCTCCGACCGACGCCCCTGCTCCTCGTCGCCGTCGCCGCCGAGCCCTGCCCCGACGCCGTCAGGTTGGTCCACCTCGCCGCCGCCGCCGCCCTTGACGCCCTCTACCCCCACACCGGCGCCGCTCCCTGCCCGCCCTGACACCGCCAACTGTGCCCCGCCGCCCCCTGTGAGCACCTTCCCTACTCCCGTGCCCATGCCCTGCCCCGCCGGCGGCGGCGCCGCTGCCGTCGTGCCACTCCACCCCTAGCTTCCTTTATTTTTTTGTTATATATATAATATATATATATATGCTATTTTTAGATGTTTTTACATGTTTTTAGATGTTCTTATATGTTGTTTTTAGACGTTCATAAAAAAATTAGATGTATGTATGTATGTGTGAGGGATCATATATGTATTTTTTGTCTGTATGTATGTATGAGGGATCATAGATGTATTTTTTTCATAATTTTTCAGATGTTTTGTATGTATTTTTCTTAAATTCTCAATCGTGCATAGACCGATTTTAGAGCATGGGAGCACCCCCCCGTTGGCATTGGCTCCCGAGAGCTTTGTCGATCTCCTGCCCCCTCCCGCCCCTACCCGATAAACTCTCGAGGACCCAAACCCTAGAAGAAAGAGCGTTGTCGATCTCGTACCCCCTCGCGCCCCTACCCGATAAACTCTCGAGGCCACCCAAACCCGAGAAGAAAGAGCGTTGTCGATCTCCTACCCCCTCCCGTCCCTACCCGATAAACTCTCGAGGCCACCCAAACCCTAGAAGAAAGAGCGTTGTCGATCTCCTACCCCCTCTCCCGCCCCTACCCGATAAACTCTCGAGGCCACAAACCCTGGAAAAGAAAGAGCGTTGTCGATCTCCTACACCCTCATAGAATATTTTTTGCAAAGTGTCCTCCTAAAAGTATAACCCCGGGCCGATAACTTCGACATGAGGGGGGACATTGATGTCTACTACGCAACCTTCTTCTTGTAGACATTGTTGGGCCTCCAAGTGCAGAGGTTTGTAGGACAGTAGCAAATTTCCCTCAAGTGGATGACCTAAGGTTTATCAATCCGTGGGAGGCGTAGGATGAAGATGGTCTCTCTCAAGCAACCCTGCAACCAAATAACAAAGAGTCTCTTGTGTCCCCAACACAACCAATACAATGATAAATTGTATAGGTGCACTAGTTCGGCGAAGAGATGGTGATACAAGTGCAATATGGATGGTAGATATGGGTTTTTGTAATCTGAAAATATAAAAACAGCAAGGTAACAAGTAATAAAAGTGAGCACAAACGGTATTGCAATGCTAGGACACAAGGCCTAGGGTTCATACTTTCACTAGTGCAAGTTCTCTCAACAATAATAACATAATTGAATCATATAACTATCCCTCAACATGCAACAAAGAGTCACTCCAAAGTCACTAATAGCGGAGAACAAACGAAGAGATTATGGTAGGGTACGAAACCACCTCAAAGTTATTCTTTCCAATCAATCCATTGGGCTATTCCTATAAGTGTCACAAACAGCCCTAGAGTTCGTACTAGAATAACACCTTAAGATACAAATCAACCAAAACCCTAATGTCACCTAGAAACTCCAATGTCACCTCAAGTATCCGTGGGTATGATTATACGATATGCATCACATAATCTCAGATTCATCTATTCAACCAACACATAGAACCTCAAAGAGTGCCCCAAAGTTTCTACCGGAGAATCAAGACGAAAACGTGTGCCAACCCCTATGCATAGGTTCATGGGCGGAACCCGCAAGTTGATCACCAAAACATACATCAAGTGAATCACTGGTATGGTGGACTACTAAAAATTCTGATCCGTTGAAGACTCCATGATGTCTGCTCCAGCTTCATCAATCCATTCGTCTTCACTTGGTTCCGAGTCGGTGTCGTCGATGATGATGTAGTTATCCGGACAAGTGCATTCGTCGACTTCTGCTTTTGGCATTGGATTTCCCCCGGATGCTCCAATCTTATTCTCCAGGTCGTCAATCTTCCCGACAAGTGCGTTGATTTCCTCCAAATAATCTTCGCGTGTAGTCTTGAGTTCTTCTTGGAGTTCCTTGATCTTCGTAAATGCCTTCTTTAGTTCTTCCTTGTCCGTGCACATCTGGTTTTCCTGGCAACGAATATGTTGGTTCTGCTCCTGGATGAAAGCTGCAATTGATCCATCCTTCTTGGTCTTGATCATCTCCCATTGCGCGTCTCGACGTCCACAAATTTGATAAATTGTATCCTTAAGCTCCTGGTGGTAGACTTCTCCAATGTGTCCCATGGCGATGTGTGCGGCCATGCTCTTCCCTAAACTCCAAGTTGGTGCTTCAAAAACCAATCTCATGGGTTCCGTAATTGGTGCGAACGTCCTTCCTGGAATGATAACTTGAATCTTCCAGCTCTCCTCTTCAGGAAATGTGGCGTTGTAGGTTCCGGTGACGCTTGGTATTCCTATGTTCAAGTACTTGGTGACTTTCTTCAAATGCCGTCCAAATGGCGTGTCTTCGTCGGGTTGCATGAACTTGCTCCTTGCATTCGCCATTCCTAAAAGAGTAGAAAGTGGAGAGGAGTCAGAAATGAGAAGAGAGAAGTTTTCTAGGGCTTAAGCTTAGTGGTCGTGTCCTATAGTCAGCGTGTGCTCTGATACCAACTTTGTAGCGACCAGACCTCAAATGGCCTGTGCTGCTGTGCACCAGTGTCATCCCTGGATCAGTAATGCTGACACGCACAGTACAAATGGAGGATTTATAACAGAGTAGCAATCACACACTTATTACATCGAATATCTCCAAAGAGACTAAGTATGATAAACATGGCTTAAGGCCATCTAATAATGATAACAGCGGAAGACTTGGAAGATAAGTGAGTCCATCAACTCCAGCGGCATCACTGAGTATAAGACCACGACCTAAGGCACCTTACTCGTCGTCTGAAAAGTCTGCAACATGAGACGTTGCAGCCCGAAAACGGGTCAGCACATAGAATATGCTGGCAAAGTAACACATAGAGAGCAATGAACAATGATAATGCTATACTACATGCATTTATGGCTGGTGGAAAGCTCTACGGTTACAGTTTTGCGAAAAGCCAATTTTATCCTACTTCAAAAGGAATAATATTTTATTTAACTATCATGGTGGTTGAAACATTGAGAAGGTACCTCCAACTCAATCCCAATTAAGTGTCATCATTAACCCAACAAAATTAATTAATAGTATCACGGTGATGAGATTCAAATGATAATCCAGGTACTAGATACTCAAGTTGTCCATAACCGGGGACACGGCTAATCATGATCAGTTTGTACACTCTGCAGAGGTTTGTGCACTTTTACCCACAAGACTCGATCGCCTCCGCTTGATTCTCGCACTGCATGATGTTTGAGAAACGGATGACCGAGACACAATCTTTCAGGAACAATCACTCTTTACTCCGGGTGGACCGGTACACCTACTTTCCCCTACATCTGCTAGCCCACCTCTTCAAGAGTTCATGTAACCTACTCAACTATGCTAGAGCCCATAATAGCTTGTGGCTGCACACGGAAGTTTCTAGCATGAATAATCTTATGATCCCTTTGAGCCTGGGTGGCGGACCTTATACATACAGACAACACTGGGTTCTCCAGGTGCCTCAATCCACCCAGATGTGAGTTTTAGTTGCCACCTTAAGTTGAACCATTATTAACAATCTCACATCTGTCATGGATATCACTCAAACCCAATCCACGTCTACGAGCATAGCATGGCAATAATAAAAGCAACGTAGAAGTAACTCCCAAGGGTTTGATAGAAAACAGGTAATAGGTTCCTACCTCATCAACTACTTCCCAATACCCACAGTTTATTAGATCCTAATCATGCAATGTTTGAGGATTGATCTAATGCAATAAAACTGGGTAATGAAAAGTATGATCAAAGTGTTACTTGCCTTGCTGATGATCCGCAAAACCTAGCGATTCGAAGTAACAAGCGGCACACTCCGGGTACTCTATCGCAAACAAACAAGCATTCAATCAGTACTCAACTAATGCACAGGTAAAACTCGAATGAAAGATCCAACCAGAAAGTTCAACTTAAGAACTCCGGTTTGCAAAAAGAATCAACTCGAAAGAAGCAACGATAGTCAAATGGCGAAAGAAAGAAACTTCGTTTGCTAATCTGGATCTAGGTCAAATTTTACTGTAGCAAAAACTTGTTTAAGTAGGTTAAACGGAAAGAGAATTTCGAGACGAAACTCTAGGCGCTTGAATCACCTGATTCCGATAAACGAGCGAGAAGTTAAACAGAAACGAAGATTCGATCAGAAATCGAATCTGAGAAAAACAACGAGAAAATCCGCCGAAAAAGAAAAACGGACGAACGGTTAAAGAATGGACGTTCGTTAACAGAGAAAAACCGACGAACGCGTTCGTTAAAACGAACGGTTCGGTGAACGCTCGTAAAATAAGAAAACCGAAAAAAAACCGATCTAGGGTTTTTTTTAAACAAAAGGGTTTTTTTTTTCAAAAACCGGTCAACACGAACGGGCAGTACCTCGTCGGGCTCGCTCCGGCGAGGGGCTCCGGCGCGGTGCGGGCTCGGCGCGAGGGCGGCGGGGGTGCGGGGCTCGGGGGCGGCTCCGGCGGGCGAGGGGCGGGCGGCTCCGACGGGCGGGCGGCGAGGCAAAGGCGGCGGCGGCGGGCGCGGGATGCGGCGGCGGCGGCGGCTCCTACGGCGGCGGTGTGGCGAAAAACGGAGGGGGGCGGGGTATATATAGTAGGGGGGGTGCGGGCGGCTTGGGGAAGGGGTCGGGCTCGGGAGGCGTGCGGGCGGCGGACTCCGGCGGCGCGTCGGCGTGCGGGAGGAGGAAGGCGACGGGGCGGGCCGTCGGCTGGGCTCGGCCCAGTCGGCGCGCTGCGTTTTTTTTAAATAAGTTCCGCGAAGAAAATTGCATAGAAAAATAAATAAAAATCAGAAAAATATGAAATAAATTTTCCCCGTCTAGTTAGAAAATCTAGAATAGGGTGAACATTTTTAAAATCAAAAATAAATATTTTGAAAACATGCATATTTTTTTAAATGCAATAAAAATTGCAAATAAAATCCAATAAATTCCAAATAATGTTTTTAACATTTTTCCTCCAGTATTTCAATGTTTTTGGAGAAGTCATATTTTCTCCTCTCGTTTATTTAAAGATGAAATATTTTTCCGGAGAGAAAAATAATTAAAATCCCAATCCTCGTTTGAAAAATCAAATAAGAAAATTTGAGAAAATCCCCAACTCTCTCCGAGGGTCCTTGAGTTGCTTAGGATTTATCGAGGACTTGTCAAAATGCAATAAAACATGATATGCAATGATGATCTATGTATAACATACCAAATTGGAAATTTGGGATGTTACATCATCACATAATGGTTCACCATACGTGCATGCTACGGGAATCACCAACTTTAACACAAGTATTTCTCAAATTCACAACTACTCAGCTAGCATGACTCTAATATCACCATCTTCATATCTCAAAACAATCATAAGGAATCAAACTTCTCATAGTATTCAATGCACTTTATATGAAAGTTTTTATTATATCCCTCTTGGATGCCCATCATATTAGGACTAAATTCATAACCAAAGCAAATTCCCATGCTGTTTAGGACCTCTCAAAATAATATAAGTGAAGCATGAGAGTTCATCTATTTCTTTAAAATAAAACCACCATCGTGCTCTAAAAGATATAAGTGAAGCACTAGAGCAAATGACAAACTACTCCGAAAGATATAAGTGAAGATCAATGAGTAGCCGAATAATTATGCAAATAAGTGAAGACTCTCTAATTTAAGATTTTCAGATCTTGATATTTTATTCATACAGCAAGCAAAGCAAAAGAAAATAAAATGACGCTCCAAGCAAAACACATATCATGTGGTGAATAAAAATATAGCTCCAAGTAAAGTTACCGATGAACGAAGACGAAAGAGGGGATGCCATCCGGGGCATCCCCAAGCTTAGGCTCTTGGTCATCCTTGAATATTACCTTGGGGTGCCTTGGGCATCCCCAAGCTTAGGCTCTTGCCACTCCTTATTCCTTAGTCCATCGAATCTTTACCCAAAACTTGAAAACTTCACAACACAAAACTTAACAGAAAACTCGTAAGCTCTGTTAGCGAAAGAAAACAAAACACCACTTCAAGGTACTGTAATGAACTCCTTATTTATTTATATTGGTGTTAAACCTACTGTATTACAACTTCTCTATGGCTTATAAACTATTTTACTAGCCATAGATTCATCAAAATAAGCAAACAACACACGAAAAACAGAATCTGTCAAAAAACAGAACAGTCGGTAGTAATCTGTAACTAACGC
Source organism: Triticum aestivum (assembly GCF_018294505.1). Classification (NCBI taxonomy): domain Eukaryota; kingdom Viridiplantae; phylum Streptophyta; class Magnoliopsida; order Poales; family Poaceae; genus Triticum; species Triticum aestivum. The sequence goes on from NC_057799.1 coordinate 608,419,575, forward strand.
AAACTTCTGGAACTCCAAAAATTCTACCAAAATAGGACGACCTAGACAATTTGTTTATTGATCTGATGCAATTGGAATAAGTATTTTATCACGTTCTGGTGATTTTAAACAATTGTTTTCGTGAACAGAAAGTTTCTGGAATTTTCAGCAAGATCAAATAACTATCATCCGAGAAGATCCTATAGGTCTTACTTGGCACAAACACTAATTAAAACATAAAACCACATCTAAACAGAAGCTAGATGGATTATTTATTACTAAACAGAACCAAAAATCAAGAAACTAAAATAAAATTGGGTTGCCTCCCAACAAGCGCTAACGTTTAACGCCCCTAGCTAGGCATGATGATTTCAATGATGCTCGCATAAAAGATAAGAATTGAAACATAAAGAGAGCATCATGAAGAATATGACTAGCACATTTAAGTCTAACCCACTTCCTATGCATAGGGATTTTGTGAGCAAACAACTTATGGGAACAAGAATCAACTTGCATAGGAAGGTAAAACAAGCATAACTTCAAGATTTTAAGCACATAGAGAGGAAACTTGATATTATTGCAATATGTAGAAGCATATGATCCTCTCTCATAATAATTTTCAGTAGCATCATGAATGAATTCAACAATATAACTAGCACCTAAAGTATTCTTTTCATGATCTACAAGCATAGAAATTTTATTACTCTCCACATAAGCAAAATTCTTCTCATTCGGAATAGTGGGAGTATCATAAGAGACTTGAATACTATAAATTGTTTCCACATAAAAAGAGTAATTTTCAGAAAAAGGGTAATCATAATAATGACAAGTTTTATAAATATAATCATCACTACTTTTTATAGCATAAGTTTCATCACAATAATCATCATAAGTAGCAACTTTGTTCTCATCATAATCAATTGAAACCTCTTTCGAGATAGTGGACTCATCACTAAATAAAGTCATGACCTCTCCAAATCCACTTTCATAAATATTATAAGATTCAGCATCCTCCAAAATAGTGGGATCATAACTTCCTAAAGTTGACACTCTTCCAAACCCACTTTCATCAATATAAGCATGCTATCATTATTATAAATTTGCATATCAAAACTTGGGAGACTAAAAATATCATCTTCATTAAACGTAGCATCCCCAAGCTTGGGACAGAAATTAATTGCAGCAAATATATTATCAAAAACACCATCTTCATTAAACATAGCATCCCCAAGCTTGGGCCTTTTCATATCAGAAGCATAATAACTCTCATCGTTAATAGTATGGATAGCACCAATAGTATAGCAATTGTCATATTCCAAGCAAGTGTCAAAAAGATTGTCAAGATCATAAGAAGTATCATTATCTTCCCAATCATAATCATCACAACAAGCAATAGGCATAACGAGATCATCATCAAGTGCATCATCTTCATTTTCATGAGGCACAACAATAATAGGAGCAACATTATTTGGGAGGGATATCTTTTTACCTCTCTTCCTTTTTCTTTTCTTCTTCTTCACCACATCATGTGTGGGTTCAATCCTATTTCTGGAGCTCCTTATTAATGAGATTGGTTGAATAGAAGGCTCCTCCTTGTTACCTGATTCATCATAAGAAATAATAGGGGGATATTGGGAAGTCTCTTCCCTTTCATTAGTATTCTCTTCATCTTCTATTTGCTTTATTTTCTTTATGTAATTGGCAATATAAGGATTTTCAATGCAATTCACCGCACAATACATATAAATTTCCTCTAGATCAAAACCAAGAAGTTTGTGACGAGCAAATTCTGGAAGATGCTTAGTTATACGTTTCATTTCTTCATAACCCATAAGCAAACTGAGTTCATTATAATGTGCAAGGGAAGTCAAGTCATCACAATTTTTGGACACGATTAGATCATGAAACAATTTGCATCGGATAGCTAAATGACCCTGTTCATTGCAAAGTCCACAAGTACGGCCAAGAAAATTTAAATTTTCAGCACAATCATCTAGCCTTTCTTGCAACAATTTAGTTTCTAAGTACTTATGCCTCTTGCAATATCTATCTTCCCTATCTGGTGTGTACTTGCAAACCCAATGCACTCCACAAAAATTGACATGTTTATAGGAGGCATTTTCATCATAACTAGTGCAATCATCATTAGTACTATGGATATTCAAGGAGTTCATACTAACAACATTGCAATCATGCTCATCATTCAAAGATTTAGTGCCAAACATTTTAATGCATTCTTCTTCTAACACTTTGGCACAATTTTCCTTTCCATCATACTTACAAAAGATATTAAAAAGATGAAGCGTATGAGACAAACTCAATTCCTTTTTTTGTAGTTTTATTTTATAGACTAAACTAGTGATAAAACAAGAAACTAAAATATTCGATTGCAAGATCTAAAGATATACCTTCAAGCACTCACCTCCCCGGCAACGGCGCCAGAAAAAAGCTTGACGTCTACTACGCAACCTTCTTCTTGTAGACGTTGTTGGGCCTCCAAGTGCAGAGGTTTGTAGGACAGTAGCAAATTTCCCTCAAGTGGATGACCTAAGGTTTATCAATCCGTGGGAGGCGTAGGATGAAGATGGTCTCTCTCAAGCAACCCTGCGACCAAATAACAAAGAGTCTCTTGTGTCCCCAACACACCCAATACAATGATAAATTGTATAGGTGCACTAGTTCGGCGAAGAGATGGTGATACAAGTGCAATATGGATGGTAGATATTGGTTTTTGTAATCTGAAAATATAAAAACAGCAAGGTAACAAGTAATAAAAGTGAGCACAAACGGTATTGCAATGCTAGGACACAAGGCCTAGGGTTCATACTTTCACTAGTTCAAGTTCTCTCAACAATAATAACATAATTGGATCATATAACTATCCCTCAACATGCAACAAAGAGTCACTCCAAAGTCACTAATAGCGGAGAACAAACGAAGAGATTATGGTAGGGTACGAAACCACCTCAAAGTTATTCTTTCCAATCAATCCATTGGGCTATTCCTATAAGTGTCACAAACAGCCCTAGAGTTCGTACTAGAATAACACCTTAAGATACAAATCAACCAAAACTCTAATGTCACCTAGATACTCCAATGTCACCTCAAGTATCCGTGGGTATGGTTATACGATATGCATCACACAATCTCAGATTCATCTATTCAACCAACACATAGAACCTCAAAGAGTGCCCCAAAGTTTCTACCGGAGAATCAAGACGAAAACGTGTGCCAACCCCTATGCATAGGTTCATGGGCGGAACCCGCAAGTTGATCACCAAAACATACATGAAGTGAATCACGTGATATCCCATTGTCACCACGGATACGCACGGCAAGACATACATCAAGTGTTCTCAAATCATTAAAGACTCAATCTGATAAGATTACTTCAAAGGGAAAACTCAATCCATTACAAGAGAGTAGAGGGGGAGAAGCAACATAAGATCCAACTACAATAGCAAAGCTCGCGATACATCAAGATCGAATCACCTCAAGAACACGAGAGAGAGAGAGAGAGATCAAACACATAGCTACTGGTACATACCCTCAGCCCCGAGGGTGAACTACTCCCTCCTCGTCATGGAAAGCGTCGGGATGATGAAGATGGCCACCGGTGAGGGTTCCCCCCTCTGGCAGGGTGCCGGAACAGGGTCCCGATTGGTTTTTGGTGGCTACAGAGGCTTGCGGCAGCGGAACTCCCGATCTATTATGTTCCTCGAAGTTTTTAGGGTATATGGATATATATAGGCGGAAGAAGTACGTCAGGGGAGCCACGATGGGCCCACGAGGGTGGAGGGCGCGCCCCCTACCTCGTGGCTCCCTCGTTTCTTTCCTTACGTGCACTCCAAGTCTACCAGGTAGCTTTCCTTCCAAAAATAACTTCTCCAGATGGTTTCATTCCGTTTCGACTCCGTTTGATATTCCTTTTCTTCGAAACACTGAAACAAGGGAAAAAACAGGAACTGGCATTGGGCTCTGGGTTAATAGGTTAGTCCCAAAAATAATATTAAAGTGCTTAATAAAGCCCATAAACATCCAAAACAGATAATATAATAGCATGGAACAATCAAAAATTACAGATACGTTGGAGACGTATCAGACATCGGACATGCATGAGAGAGGCGGTCCGCAACTAATCCATTGCTCATATATGCATATGATTCTTTGTTGTGATTAGCTAGCTAGGTCTATGTTTGCCACTAATATATCCATCTCTCATGTTTGTATATTGCCATGTTGTAATATTTGCAGAAACTATGGATCAATAAGACTTAGTACAAGAAGAGTTGTTGGGGGTATAATCCACGACGGACGTGATGTCTTGTCGTTTCTCAACGACACCGATGGTCAGGAAGGAGAGGATGACGGCTCTAGTGATCGAACAATGGAGGAGGAAGGACATGATAATGACGGCTCCGGTGACCAAATTGCGGAGGAAGAAGGAGACCATGATGACGGCTCCGGTGACCGAACGGAGGAGGGAATTGTTGCAAAGTCTGGCGAGGAATATATATTAATTAAGCCTGTACTGACTAATTGATGCATTAATTGTTTTGGTATGTACATATATTAACCCTTCTTTCTTCTTTTATAGCCCTCCGGATCGAGCCAAACTTCCGTAACGAGACGAGGCCCGAAGAAAAGGTTGCGCCAGGATGAAAGGTTCACGATCATAGAAATCGCGAACGATGGCCAACCAATTGAACTCATGCGGACCAAGGACGCATTTGTTGCTCAGTGCGGAGCTATTGTTAGGGACATCATCCCGATCAGCATCCAGCAATGGAATAAGCCGGCTAAGGACGACCCTGAAGTTTCTTATGTCAATGAGAGACAGAAAGATGATCTTTGGACCTCGCTGAAGGCAAATTTCACCCTACCGCCAGAGGAGGATCCGAATAAGCCAGTTATAGAGCCAAAGGTCAAGGCGTGTGATCTTAAGAAGATGGCAGATCTATTCAGGAGGTGGAAGAAAGAGTTGAACACAAAGTTTGTCGACAAAGGGAAGACTCCAAAATTCACCGACCGATATGGGAAGATAAGAGATCACTGGCCCGCATTTGTGGCCTACAAGACATCGAATAAGGGTAAGAAAATGTCAGAGACAAACAAGAAAAATGCTGCAAAGAAGCAGTATCACCATCACACGAGGTCAGGTGGCTACCTCAAAGCCCGGCTGTTGTGGGACAAAGCTGAGCAAGACCTTCTTGCTAAAGGGGTCCAACCAGCGACATTGAACTGGCCAGACCGTTCAAGGACTTGGTTCTTTGGGGTTGGGGGAACTTTGGACCCAGAAACAGGGGAGTGTTGTTGGACGGACAAGCAACTTGCAATACCCGTCAAGAAGTTTCAGGATTATATCACCGCAGCGCAGGAAGGGACGTTCATTCCTGACAGAGAGAAGGACGAGCTGACTGAGGCCCTCGGGAATCCTGAGCACCCTGGACGAACACGAGGCACACCAGGGTCCGTTTTGTGGGTGGTTGGGTTTCCCGGCGCAGGCGGTTACAGAAGCCGGGAGAGAAAGAGGAAAGCGGAGCTGAGTGAAATGCTGAAGCTCAATGCAAGACTAGTAAAGCTAGAGGAACTTGCAGTTGCCGGCTAACCATCTCAGTGGCACGAAACTACCCCAGAAGCTACCCCGCCATGTCAGCGGAGAAGCAGCGTGGCTTCCACGGAGCTTGTTGAGCCTGATTTCATGGCTCCTTGCTACCCCGTGGATACTATCACGGAGGCTCAACATTGTCAGGTTATGACGAAATGGCAGAACCTCACTTTGAAGGCGGCTGTCGGCTCTGTTGCACCTCCTCTAGCTGACGGAACTTTTCACTGCCGTCCGATTCCACATGGCTATGTTGTTGTGACAGTGGATGGAATAATGGATGCATTTGAGGAGCTCGAGCTTGACCACCCTACAGGTGAAGGGGAGAATCAGCTGGTTTATGCTTTGAGGAGTACATGTCTATGGCGGAAGGAGTACATCAAGCTTCCAAACTGGATGCCTCCTCCTCCTCCGGCGAGTCATGGCACTCCGCCTCCTCCTCCTCCTCCGACGACGACGACGATGAGTGATGAGGGCACTCCGCCTCCTTCTCCGCCTCCTCCGGCGCGTGAGGGCACTCCGCCTCCTCCGGCGCGTCGTAGCAGTCTGCCTCCTCCTTCGCCTCGTCAGCAACGGCAGAAGACAGACGCCGCCGCTCCGGCTCCTCCGGCGCGTCGAAGCACTCCGCCTCCTTCTCCGCCTCGTCAGCAACGACGGAAGAGAGATGATACGTCTCCATCGTATCTACTTTTCCAAACACTTTTGCCCTTGTTTTGGACTCTAACTTGCATGATTTGAATGGAACTAACCCGGACTGACGCTGTTTTCAGCAGACTTTCCATGGTGTTATTTATGTGCAGAAACAAAAGTTCTCGGAATGACCTGAAACTCCACGGAACATCTATTTGGAAAATAAGAAAAATACCGGAAGAAAAATCCACGCCAGGGGGCCCATACCCTGTCCACGAGGGTGGAGGGCGCGCCCCCTACCTCGTGGGCCCCCTGACGCTCCACCGAACTCAACTCCAACTCCATATATTCACTTTCGGGGAGAAAAAATCAGAGAGAAGGATTCATCGCGTTTTACGATACGGAGCCGCCGCCAAGCCCTAAAACCTCTCGGGAGGGCTGATCTGGAGTCCGTTCGGGGCTCCGGAGAGGGGGATTCATCGCCGTCGTCATCATCAACCATCCTCCATCACCAATTTCATGATGCTCACCGCCGTGCGTGAGTAATTCCATCGTAGGCTTGCTGGACGGTGATGGGTTGGATGAGATCTATCATGTAGTCGAGTTAGTTTTGTTAGGATTTGAACCCTAGTATCCACTATGTTCTAAGATTGATGTTGCTATGACTTTGCTATGCTTAATGCTTGTCACTAGGGCCCGAGTGCCATGATTTCAGATCTGAACCTATTATGTTTTCATGAATATATGTGAGTTCTTGATCCTATCTTGCAAGTCTATAGTCACCTACTATGTGTTATGATCCGGCAACCCCGAAGTGACAATAATCGGGACCACTCCCGGTGATGACCATAGTTTGAGGAGTTCATGTATTCACTATGTGCTAATGCTTTGTTCCGGTACTCTATTAAAAGGAGGCCTTAATATCCCTTAGTTTTCGCTAGGACCCCGCTGCCACGGGAGGGTAGGACAAAAGATGCCATGCAAATTCTTTTCCATAAGCACGTATGACTATATTCGGAATACATGCCTACATTACATTGATGAATTGGAGCTAGTTCTGTGTCACCCTATGTTATGATTGTTACATGATGAACCGCATCCGGCATAATTCTCCATCACCGATCCAATGCCTACGAGCTTTCCACATATTGTTCTTCGCTTATTTACTTTTCCGTTGCTACTGTTACAATCACTACAAAACACCAAAAATACTACTTTTGCTACTGTCACCTTTGTTACCGTTACCACTACTATCATATTACTTTGCTACTAAATACTTTGCTGCAGATATTAAGTTATCCAGGGGTGGTTGAATTGACAACTCAACTGCTAATACTTGAGAATATTCTTTGGCTCCCCTTGTGTCGAATCAATAAATTTGGGTTGAATACTCTACCCTCGAAAACTGTTGCGATCCCCTATACTTGTGGGTTATCAAGACTATTTTCTGGTGCCGTTGCCGGGGAGCATAGCTCTACTCTTTGAGTCACTTGGGATTTATATCTGCTGGTCACTATGAAGAACTTGAAAGACGCCAAGACAACAATTTATCCCTCAACTATGAGGGGAGGTAAGGAACAGCCATCTAGCTCTGCACTTGATTCACCTTCTATTTTGAGTAAGCTTGCGACACCTAAACCTGCTTCTGCTATTCGTTCTGATATGTCGCATGTTATTGATGATGCCACTTCTGCTATGCATGATACTTATGATGAAACTACTTCTATGCTTGATACTACTGTGCCACTTAGTGAATTTCTTGATGAACAAATTGCTAGGGCTAGAGAGAAAGAAATTATTGAAACTGATTATATAGATGAAAGTAATGATGAAGACTTGCCTGTTATTCCTGAGGGTTATGTTTTTGAAAAAGAAGCTGCTTTAGCTATTTTAGCTTGCAAAGATAGATATGAGCTCAAGAGGTTATTAGCTAAATGGAAGCAGGAATCTCTTAATGCTAGAATGAAACCTGACCATGCTTTTGCTACTTCACCTATCTATGTTACTGATAATGATTATGAATTCTCTGTTGATCCTGATATAATTACTTTGGTTGAATGTGATCCTTTTCATGGCTATGAATCTGAAACTGTTGTGGCACATCTTACTAAATTAAATGATATAGCCACCCTGTTCACTAATGATGAGAGATCTCGCTACTTTTATATCCTTAAAATATTTCCGTTCTCATTAAAGGGTGATGCTAAGTTATGGTTTAATTCTCTTGATCCTGGTTGTGTGAGTAGTCCCCAGGATATGATTTATTACTTCTCTGCTAAATATTTCCCTGCTCATAAGAAACAAGCTGCTTTAAGGGATATATATAATTTTGTGCAAATTGAAGAAGAGAGTCTCCCACAAGCTTGGGGGAGGCTTCTCCGATTACTTAATGCTTTGCCTGATCATCCTCTTAAGAAAAATGAAATACTTGATATCTTGTATAATGGACTAACCGATGCTTCCAGAGATTACCTGGATAGTTGTGCTGGTTCTGTTTTCAGGGAAAGGACACCGGATGAAGCAGAAATTCTATTGAATAATATGTTGACAAATGAAAATAATTGGACACTTCCCGAGCCAATTCCTGAGCCTATTCCTAAACCAACTCCGAAGAATAGGGGTGTTCTATTTCTCAGTCCTGAAGATATGGAAGAGGCAAAGAAATCTATGAAAAAAAGGGTATTAAAGCAGAAGATGTTAAGAATTTACCTCCTATTGAAGAAATACATGGTCTTAATTTACCGCCTGTTGAAGAAACTTATGATCTTAATCCATTACCTATTGAAGAAACTCATGGTCTTGATAACCCGACACAGGTAGTAAAGGTAAATTCTCTCTATAGATTTGATGAAGGTAATATTCTTCACTATAAGTCTGCTAGACAATGCTTAGAAGAGTTTGATAATTTTATTGTCAAACAAGAAAACTTCAATGCTTATTTTGGTAGACAATTGAAATACAATTCCGATACGCTTGAACACTTGGGTGATTATATGTCTAGAGTTAAAGGTGAACTTGAACTCATTACTAAACATGCTTCTATGGTTACCACTCAAGTAGAACAAGTACTTAAAGCTCAAAATGATTTGCTCAATGAAATGAATAGTAAGAAAATGATTATGCTGTTAGAGTGGCTACTAGAACTGGTAAGATGACTCAGGAACCTTTGTATCCTGAAGGCCACCCTAAGAGAATTGAGCAAGATTCTCAGAGAAATAATATTGATGCACCTAGTTCTTATAAAAAGAAGGAAAAGAAAAATGATAGGACTTTGCATGCTTCTAGTGAACCTATTGCTGAACCACCTGAGAATCCAAATGATATATCTATTTCTGATGCTGAAACACAATCTGGTAATGAACATGAACCTAATGAAAATGCTAATGATGATGTTCATGATGATGCTCAACCTACTAATGATAATGATGTAGAAATTGAACCCGCTGTTGATCTTGATAACCCACAATCAAAGAATCAACGTTATGATAAGAGAGACTTTGTTGCTAGGAAACATGGTCAAGAAAGAGAACCTTGGGTTCAGAAACCCATGCCTTTTCCTCCCAAACCATCAAAGAAAAAGGATGATGAGGATTTTGAGCGCTTTGCTGAAATGATTAGACCTATCTTTTTGCGTATGCGATTAACTGATATGCTCAAAATGAATCCTTATGCTAAGTAAATGAAAGAAATTTTCACTAATAAAAGAAAGATACCGGAAGCTGAAATTTCCACCATGCTTGCTAATTATACTTTTAAGGGTGGAATACCTAAGAAACTAGGAGATCCAGGAGTACCAACTATACCATGCTCCATTAAAAGAAACTATGTTAAAACTGCTTTATGTGATCTTGGAGCCGGTGTTAGTGTTATGCCTCTCTCTTTATATCGTAGACTTGACTTGAATAAGTTGACACCTACTGAAATATCTTTCCAAATGGCTGATAAATCAACTGCTATACCTGTCGGTATCTGTGAAGATGTGCCTGTTGTGGTTGCAAACGTTACTATTTTAACGGACTTTGTTATTCTTGATATTCCCGAGGACGATAGTATGTCTATTATTCTTGGAAGACCTTTTTTTGAATACTGTAGGGGCTGTTATTGATTGCAACAAAGGCAATGTCACTTTTCACGTTAATGGCAATGAGCATACGGTACACTTTCTGAGGAAACAACCTCAAGTCCACAGTATCAATTCTATTGGAAAAATTCCATCGATTATTTTTGGAGGTTTTGAATTTCCTCTTCCTACTGTCAAGAAGAAATATGATATTCTTATTATTAGGGATGTGCATATCCCCGTTGCGGTAACATAGTGTTATTCGAAATTTCTCCAGTTCCATGTTATTTGGAATGAGTTTGTTAGCAAGACTTGATCAACCTTGTTAGTGGATTCTTTCTGATGATCATGAGATGGATGAAACTAGAAGGCACAACCTTCTGTACCCTCCTTCTACTTTCTGTTATTTAGTTGAAATAAAGTAAAAATAGTATTTTTCTGTCTGTTTCCTGATTTATCCGTGCAATATAAAAATACCCCGAAAATAAAAGTTCTCCAAATGCCCTGAAAATGGAATATGATTTTTTCTAGAATTTTTGAGAATATCTGGCACTGAGAACACAGCAGGAGGGGCAAGCACCTGGCCACGAGGGTGGAGGGCGCGTCCTACCCCCCTGGGCGCGCCCCCTGCCTCGTGGGCCCATGGTGGCTCCCCTCCACTTATTCCTGCACCCACACACTTCTTCTTCCTCCCAAAAAAATCACCATCCAGCTCAAGCATGAGTTCTAGCTCATTTTGCTGCGATTTTCGATCTCCTTGCTCAAAGCACCTCTCACAAAACTGCTTGGGGAGATTGTTCCTTGGTATGTGACTCCTCCATTGGTCCAATTAGTTTTTGCTCTAGTGCTTTATTCATTGCAAATTTATGCTGCCTAGGTGACCATCTTCTTGAGCTTGCATGTCAAATTTATATGGTTCCAAGTAGTTCTAATGCTTGATATAGGCTCTAGGCACTTGTAGGAGTAGTTTCTATCAATTTTGTTGAGCTTGGTTCACTTTTATTTTGAAGTTACTAAAATTTCAGAAATTTTTCAGAGGAAGAAATATGCTTCGGAAAATGTTCCAAGGTGGTTCTTCAAGGAAGCAAGGACCCAGGCTTGCAATGCGTGATGCTGACGATGAGCCACCAAGGGACGCACCAGTGCGGCCTTGTGAATGGCCTTCAGAAAACTTTATGGATCGAGCGGGAATCAAGGAAGAATTTAACGCATATTTGCGTAACGCTGATCTTGTGAGCTTCGAGGCAGAGAAGTGCCGCCAATACCACTATCTCACTAGTTCATTTGTGAGGAGGTTTGAATTTTCATCTTCACGTAATTCTCCAACTGTCCTGTTTGATCTCTATGAAAAATATTATACTATGGACTTAGAGGATTTTACCGCTGCTTGCAAACATCCACAATGGGGTAGTGCTAGTGAACCTCGCAAATCTGAATTTAGAAATTTTCTTGCTAGTATAACTGTGGGGGAATCGAGAGATATAGCACAAGCTACCATAGGGAGCATTCAGTTTCCTGCTATACATTATTTTGCTCTCTTCATAGGTAGGTGCATAAATGGTAAAGAGGAAGCATGCCACATGTGTGTCCCTGATCTCAGTATTCTTAGGAGTGCTGTGTTAGGAGACAAAACTTATAACTTGGGAGCCATTGTTGCACGTAGGTTGCACCATAATAGATTTAATGGAGATTTCTTTGGAGGAATTTATGCAACCCGCTTAGCTGATTTTCTTGGTGTGGACATTTGTGAGGATGATATTGAGTTGCCTCCTACTTATTTAGACTATAATGCTATGGTCCACCACCAGTTTATCGAGAGGAATGAATCACCTCTCCGGTATCGCTTAATCTTTGACAAACGTCGTGCTGTCCGTATTACTCTCCCTGCTCCTGCCTTCTTTTATTATCAGGTAAAAGGAAGATATGTTATTACCAGAGAGGAGGCAGATGAGTACGAGAGGAGGGCGGAGGCAGCTCGCCGCCACGCTGCAGCTCAGGAGGCAATAACTGTCGCAGCTCAGTACGACCCTGGCTGCAACTATGGATATCCGCCAGGCCATCCGTGGCAATGAACCAACTTAGGCCAAAAGCCTAAGCTTGGGGGAGTACGTATTTCTCACCGACATTACATTTATGTTCACACACTCATTACTAGATGTCGGTGCTCATACTTTTTCACTGTAATATCCATGCTAGTTTATTTTATTTTTCCTGCTTTCTTCTTGTGTGTTTAATAAACCTTAAGAAAAACAAAAAAAAATAGTGTAGCTTTTAGTTAGTTTACTTTTCTTGCTGTAGTAGTAATAATTAAAAAGAAAACCCAAAAAGATTTCCCGTTCTTGTTTTGCTTGTTGGGAGCTTTCCCGTGTAAATAGTTTTATTTATTTCTTTTCTTTGGGGGTCGATAGGAGAAGACCGTAATTAAATTGTTGAGGTGGCTCTTATATGCATTATTGTTGATTTAACCAAGAGCCCATATTTCCTTGTCTTCTCCTGTTTATTGAATGCTCGCAAATTCCAGCTTAGTCCAATGCACGTGCACTCTTATTATTTTTATATCGTTCGGTCGTGCAAGTGAAAGGCAATTATGACGATATATGATGGACTGACTGAGATGAGAGAAGCTGGTATGAACTCGACCTCTCTTGTTTTTGTAAATATGATTAGTTCATCGTTCCTGATTCAGCCTATTATGAATAAACATGTTTGCAATGACGATTAGAGATCATAGTTGCTTATGCCATGCTTGATTAGCTATAAGTTATAATAGTTTACCTTGCGTGCCAACATGCTATTAAAATGGTTGTGATGTGGTATAGTGGGGTGGTATCCTTCTTTGAATGATTTAAGTGACTCGACTTGGCACATGTTTACACATGAAGTTGAAACAAATCAACATAGCCTTCACGATATTTATGTTCATGGTTGATTATATCCTACTCATGCTCGTACTCAATGTTTATTAATTTTAATGCATGTTCATGACTGTTGTCGCTCTCTAGATGGTCGCTTCCCAGTCTTTTGCTAGCCTTCACTTGTACTAAGCGGGAATACTGCTTGTGCATCCAATCCCTTAAACCCCAAAGTTATTCCATATGAGTCCACTATACCTTCCTATATGCGGTATCTACCTGCCGTTCCAAGTAAATTTGTATGTGCCAAACTCTAAACCTTCAAATAAACATTCTATTTTGTATGCTCGAATAGCTCATGTATCAACTAGGGTTGTCCGTATCTTCCATGCTAGGCGGGTTATTCTCAAGAGGAGTGGACTCCGCTCCTCACTCATGAGAAAATGGCTGGTCACAAGGATGCCCAGTCCCATGCTTTATGCAAACTAAATCAAAATAATTGCAAACAAAACTCCCCCTGGGACTGTTGCTAGTTGGAGGCACTCGTTGTTTCGAGCAAGCCATGGATTGATGCTTGTTGGTGGAGGGGGAGTATATACTTTACCATTCTGTTTGGGAACCGCCTATAATGTGTGTAGCATGGAAGATATCGCCATCTCTTGGTTGTTATGTTGACAATGAAAGTATGCCGCTCAAAATATTATTTATCTCTATTTCAAAACCGTGCTCTGGCACCTCTACAAGTCCCTGCTTCCCTCTGCGAAGGGCCTATCTATTTACTTTTATGTTGAGTCATCACCCTCTTATTAAAAAGCACTAGCTGGAGAGCGCTGCTGTCATTTGCATCCTTTACTATTAATTTATATTGGTATGACTATGATTGGATCTCTTTTACCATGAATTACAATGTCTAGTCAGTCCTTGATCTTTAAAGGTGCTCTGCATTTATGTTTTGTGGTCTCAGAAAGGGCTAGCGAGATACCATCCTGTTATATCATATTATGATTGTTTTGAGAAAGTGTTGTCATCCGAGATTTATTATTATCACTCGCTAGTTGATTATGCCATTGATATGAGTAAACATGAAACCTGAGAGTTATTGCAAATGAGGTTAGTCATAATCTTTGCTGAAAACTTGAATGCTGGCTTTACATATTTACAACAACAAGAGCAAACAGAGTTTGTAAAAGTTTTTCTTTATCAGTTTCAGTTTATCAACTGAATTGCTTGAGGACAAGCAAAGGTTTAAGCTTGGGGGAGTTGATACGTCTCCGTCGTATCTACTTTTCCAAACACTTTTGCCCTTGTTTTGGACTCTAACTTGCATGATTTGTATGGAACTAACCCGGACTGACGCTGTTTTCAGCAGACTTTCCATGGTGTTATTTATGTGCAGAAACAAAAGTTCTCGGAATGACCTGAAACTCCACGGAACATCTATTTGGAAAATAAGAAAAATACCGGAAGAAAAATCCACGTCAGGGGGCCCACACCCTGTCCACGAGGGTGGAGGGCGCGCCCCCCTACCTCGTGGGCCCCCTGACGCTCCACCGACCTCAACTCCAACTCCATATATTCACTTTCGGGGAGAAAAAAATCAGAGAGAAGGATTCATCGCATTTTACGATACGGAGCCGCCGCCAAGCCCTAAAACCTCTCGGGAGGGCTGATCTCGAGTCCGTTCGGGGCTCCGGAGAGGAGGATTCGTCGCTGTCGTCATCATCAACCATCCTCCATAACCAATTTCATGATGCTCACCGCCGTGCGTGAGTAATTCCATCGTAGGCTTGCTGGACGGTGATGGGTTGGATGAGATCTATCATGTAACCGAGTTAGTTTTGTTAGGGTTTGATCCCCAGTATCCACTATGTTCTGAGATTGATGTTGCTATGACTTTGCTATGCTTAATGCTTGTCACTAGGGCCAGAGTGCCATGATTTCAGATCTGAACCTATTATGTTTTCATGAATATATGTGAGTTCATGATCCTATCTTGCAAGTCTATAGTCACCTACTATGTGTTATGATCCGGCAACCCCGAAGTGACAATAATCGGGACCATTCCCGGTGATGACCATAGTTTGAGGAGTTCATGTATTCACTATGTGCTAATGCTTTGTTCCGGTACTCTATTAAAAGGAGGCCTTAATATACGTTAGTTTCCGCTAGGACCCCGCTGCCACGGGAGGGTAGGACAAAAGATGTCATGCAAGTTCTTTTCCATAAGCACGTGTGACTATATTCGGAATACATGCCTACATTACATTGATGAATTGGAGCTAGTTTTGTGTCACCCTATGTTATGATTGTTACATGATGAACCGCATCCAGCATAATTCTCCATCGCCGATCCAATGCCTACGAGCTTTCCACATATTGTTCTTCGCTTATTTACTTTTCCGTTGCTACTGTTACAATCACTAGAAAACACCAAAAATACTACTTTTGCCACTGTAACCTTTGTTACCGTTACCACTACTATCATATTACTTTGCTACTGAATACTTTGCTGCAGATATTAAGTTATCCAGGTGTGGTTGAATTGACAACTCAACTGCTAATACTTGAGAATATTCTTTGGCTCCCCTTGTGTCGAATCAATAAATTTGGGTTGAATACTCTACCCTCGAAAACTGTTGCGATCCCCAATACTTGTGGGTTATCAAGAGACGCCGCCGCTCCGGCGGCTCGCAGTACAAGCAGAGGCGGGGGGCAATTCAGATACGGTCCATCTCTCAAGGCTTCGGAAAAGTTACCATATGAGAGGACCGAGAAGGAAAACGAGGAGATCTGTGCTGCCGAAGTGAGGGACTTTGCAAATAAACCTCCACCTCCGAAGGAGATGATAGATCCGGTGAAAGCGAAGCACACTATCGATGTCCTGAAGCGACCAGCACCGCCTTCGCCGGATTCCAACTATGTCCGATGTCTTAAAAAGACATATCAAGATGCGCGGCGTCGGAAAGTACTTCCAGTGATGCAAAGTTAGCAGAACGAAGAATTGGGAAAAAATCCCTAGCTCGGCGAACAGGCGAACCAATCGTGCCCCCCGCTCAAGGTGTCTAGCAATATCGTCGCTAATCATCCGGGGATGGTGCCCGGTACCAATCCTGCTGATTACCTGAGCGATGATGTGGAGTTCGAAACAATGGAGGTTGACGAATTCAGATACCAGTACGGGCAGCCTCTCGTCAAACCTGATCATCCTCCTCTAACAACGATGATGCAAAGATTCCATGAATGGTACATGAAAACCTGCAGCGAGTCTGGGAAGGAAACTTTGACGCTGAGAATTAAAGAGGAGCACCACCTCGTTGGAACTGATCTGTTGTCTGTTGAATTTGACGAGTTATTCCAGTTATACAATTAAAAGGCCCTCAACAAAACACTCGTTACTTGCTATTGTCTGTAAGTACTACTTCTGTAATTAAGTCTCTATATATAGCTCAGCTATTTCATTGCATGTATATATAATTATCCTCACTATATTATGCAGATTGAAGATCGTCGAATGCAGAAAAGCACAAATCTATGACATTGGGTTCATTAACCCAAATATCATACATGAATGGACGGTTAAAAGCAGAGTCACATATACCGAGGACAACTTGCTACATTCGTTGCTTAAAAATCAAAACAAAGAGAAAATACTCTTTCCTTACAACTTCAAGTGAGTGTTACTGTCTTGTGCATATTCGGTTTCCCTTAGTCGAGGTTCTAGTAATGTAATTGATGAGTTATGCATGCGTGCGCAGCTTCCATTTTATTCTGCTAGAGATTAAGCTTGAGCGGGGAGTAGTAACTGTCTTAGACTCGAGACGAAAAGATCCCTAGGACTATGCGGACATAACTGAAATGCTCCAGAAGTAAGTTCAATCGATCATTATCGCACTATATCGACAACTTTGTTCATTTTTTTGATATCAAGTAATTACTTTCTTTGTCTGGTAGGGTTCGAAAGAGTTCAGCGGAATTGTTCCGGCACTGCCGAGGGAGCTGTGATTTACACACCCGAAAGTAAGTACTACTAGCTAGTTCCGCGCGTCTTCCATTGATTCTAGTTTGATCAATACCATTTATCATGCTTGATTATCAGTTTGATTGAACTCTATTTCTCGTAAAGTGCTTGTGGCAGGTAGCCGGGAATGATTTTTGTGGATACTACGTTTGCGAGTTCATCTACAACGCGACGGCCTCTAAGCGGGGCTACTCTGGAAAAAAATATGAAGTGTGTAAGCAATAATATTCACAATTTTATTTTATTACCATCATTTTTGTTGAGTTTCATTCATATATATGTATTGACCCCCTTCTTCAAATTAGATCTGGCAGATGCGGGATGAACTCCTACCACATGATCGCATATGAACAATTCAAGAGGAATTGGCGGGATTCTTTCTTGACCACGTCATACATAAAGCGGGAGAATACCATGTGGAAATTGATAGACATGAGATGTTAGGGATTGTAAGAGATCTTATATTGTATATATGTAGCTAGTAGCGTCGGGTAGATATACGAAAACTTGTTGTTCGACCAATCTCTCGGAGAAAGAGAGGTCACTCCTCTCTGTATATGTTCATGACAATCTTGTGTAATTAATGGTTCCTTCATTTGCTTACTAGCTAGCGTGTCGAGTTCTCTCTATATGTATAGTAGCTAGCGTCGACCAAGCACGGAGAAAGAGAGGACACTTCTCTCTATTAGCTAGCTAACACAGTATGAAACCCCTAAATTAACCCTCCAAAACCCCCACCCCCCCCCCCCCCCCCCACCCCTTTCAAAACAAAAAACAAAAACCCCAGCTCCTGCCAGATGCTGACGCGTGGATGCCTTTTGGTCCCGGTTGGTGTTACCAACCGGGACTAAAGGTCCTCCTGCCTGGGCGCCCCGCAGTGGCCACATGGAGCCCCTTCTGTCCCTGTTCGTAAGCGAACCGGGACTAAAGGTTTTGGGCTTTAGTCCCGGTTCTAGAACCGGGGCTAAAGGGCCTCTGGAACCGGGGCTAATGGGCCGTTTTCTACTAGTGTTGTGCCATGTCCAACATCTGTTCTTGAACCCGCGGAAGTTGGCGAAATAAAATTCTAGCGGAACCGGCCTCTACCGGGTTATCGTTTGGAGATGTGTGCGTATATATATCAAATACGAAGTATTTCACTCATCCTTTATCACAAGTGATTTCTCCTTTTTTTTCTATGGCCCAGCAATTGTTTAGCAGCCGGACTTTACTCCACCAAATATACTTTATTCTTTCACTCCACGATCCATTCTCCCAGTTTTTTAGTTTGATTCTACACTTTGAAACACTTATAACGTTCTGAACAAATGGTCCAATTCACAATCTGTTTGCGGATTTGGATTACTGGCATTTAAATCTTTAAAAAGATCAATCTCGAACATGTTTCCAATAAGTTCAAATTCAAATGTTGATCCAATAATGTAACTTATATGATATACGAGATGATACATTAATGAAACAGGAGTGAACCAATAATAAAAATATACAAACAAATTAATAAATGATAATGAAACATTTATGATATATGAAATGAAACAACGAAAACATGCAAAAAGGAATGCATCAAAAATAACGAAAACACGTAAAAATGCAATGCCATAGAAATGAAATCGTGTAGAAAAAAGTGAAAATAACACTTTTAGAACTCAGCCCAGCCTGGATGATAATTTAACAAAATGACATGAACTTGTTTTTCAAAACTCCAATAATAGGAACGAAAACTGAAGGGAAATAGTACGGATATCCGGAATGAGAAGCAATAAGAACATGCAACAAAAAAATTGAATTTGGAAAAAAATCAACCGTGTCCAAAATGCATCTTGTTTTGATGATTTAAATATTATGAATACTAATATCCAAACGGCTTGTCAATAAGATATTTTGTCCAGAAGATATAATTGATACAAACTATGTAATCAGAGTGGAAACCATGGATGGGTGAGATGTAATACTACCTTTTTACTTCAATCATACCCATTAGTCACTCTATTATGGGGCATCCTCGCTAGCTGTCCCATACGTCATAGAGCTGGTTAAGAAAGCTAGCTGAAAATATGGATAGTGAAAGTAGTGTGATGTATATGTGTCATACAATGCATGGTATAATAATGGTAGGGCAGTACATGAACACATCCCCAACAAAAATGTATGGCATGACACTACTCGATAGTAACCGGTGCCGCTAGAAAATCCTCTCTCGCGGAAGCTGGAAACATTCCATTCACGTGACGATGGCTCTCCTAGCGGAAATGATTCATGAGAGACTAATAAAGCCGGCTCTTCGAGCGGAAACGATGGCTCTCACTTCACACTAGCCTCAGCAATGACCGCACTCTCCAACCAGCTCAAAACGATGGTGGCTCTTCTCCTCATCATCATTGTCACGGCCGGCGGCATCATGGCGAGGTCACAGACGATTATGGACAACACTGTCGGATGCCCGTCCTACAACTGTGGCCAGGGCGTGGAAATCTGGTATCCGTTTTGGACATACGCCGGCAACGACTCCAACAACTCGCGTTACGGCTACCCGATCGAGTTTCCGCCTAGACTATGCGGCGTCAAGCCGGAAACACACCACTGCTGCGTCTGCTGTCGGGGGACTCCTTTGTTGCACGATGTTGCCCGATGCTTGGGCCTACACCGTTGGCTGACGACTAACACCAAGCTGCTTCCATAGTCCCTCGTCACCTCCAAGCAGGAGCAATTTACAAAGTTGACGGATATAATATGTGGGGCATGATATAATACTAAGCTTGTAGTGTATTGAATAACAACATATCTAGCTTATGGTACCTCCAATATCTCAAATCCTAAAACCCTACATTCAAGAAAAAGTGAGTATTCTAGCACTCTATCACAACTTCTACTTTCTCTAAGAACACTGCGGACTCTTAAATAGGGCCATCTTTAATGTGGTCATACACTTCCTCACTAAGCTCTTCATCACACGTTTTGGAAGGGTACCATGAAAATGGACACATTAGCAAGTGATGATTTGATTGTTCTAGCTGTGTCATGTCAAATAAGTGATCTCAAATTATGAGATTCCTCGTGTTTTACAAAATATATATACATATCATGCACTAATTAATAATTTAAACTTTTCTTACGTGGCAAACCAGTGAATGCCCCACGAATATGCTCCACCACATTTTCTTGATGTTGCTACAAGTACAATAATTTTGTATATAAGACTACACAAATTATATATATGATATAGACTCATGGAGGTTAAAACCATGGTGGATAATCTTTTAAGATGCCATCTATTTTCGAACGACAAGAGTCATTGTTACCACTTTTTTTTGCCACTTATAACCTCCTTCCGCCACCACTTGTCGGTTTAATTGATCATTATATTAGCCTCCATATATCAACCAAAGTATAGAAAATCATTGTAGCCTAATAACTACGTTTCAAAGAAACATGGTGATTTTTTTGGTATAATTCGTGTATTATACTTATCGAGTTGTTGTTAAGATTCTTTATGTGTGAAAATGAAGACAATTAGCACAAAGGTTTGTGGCTCACCATGCAAAAGCATAGATTTGATGTAGTTTTCCTGTTATTTTCACTCATTCCTTTCCACCAATTATATTTTTTCTCAATGCAGATCTATTCTAAATGTAGATTACTCCAATATATTATGTTCTTTGTAGAACTTCAAACATAAAACTCAAATATACATTGAGTTAAAGAGAACTATTCAAATGGATTGCAGCTAGTATATTGTTTTCATAATATCTATTCACCTAGTGGATTCTCCTAGCGTATCATGTAATCATATACACACACGTCATTTATTATCATAGCATATCATTTTAATTATAACTATTCACCTTGTGTATTCTCCTATATATAATGGTGTCTCACTTGTATATGCTTCATTGTCGATAGGTAGATAGTCTTCTACAATTTTCTTTATGGAAGTCATGGGTGCATATCCATGGGATTAATGCATGATATCATGGTATCACCGGTGTTACTGCACTTACGTTGTAAGTTTATGTGTTTCCATTCTTTCATCGAGAAAAAATCAAGCCACCAAAGAGCAATCCATGTGTACTCACAGGGGTTTCAGTGCGTTTTACTTGCCTCCTTCCGTAGATGGGGGCCGTGGATGAATGTTGAAGCATAACCATATTTTATTATATGTTTTGATTATGTGTCTTTCATGGTAACATCCAACTTACCAATTGGGCATTGCAGGAGGAAAATATTTTCTTTCGAAGAGAGGGTTGAAGCCCCCTACCCTTGCATCGGTAGATGCATTAATTCATGAAAAAGAAAAATATCATGGTTCTATATCATCGTGGCCGACTCCCTATAAGATGTGATGTCTCAGTAACATACTAATGACCCTCGGTCCTATGGTTGTGTGATGCTTCAACCTGATATGGTTGTAGCGCTGCCAATGATCGTGTCAAGAGTATTTTGGTTCATGATTTCCTATTTCACTATTTCGTGCTCATGTTCCTCTACCCTGACAGTATGGCAACAATTGTTTAATGGTTTGTTTGCCAAGGTTTATCTTCAAACATACCGCCATCAATATCTCAAGTTCATGCCTATTCGTTTGGATGGCACATGCATCTCGCTCTTCAAAACTTTGCTGCGTTCGGTCTAGCGTGTGAGTTTTATTTTGTAGTTCTCTTATTGGAGTCGTGGTGTTATATTAAGATGCAAGAAAAAAAACCGGGGATGGTAAACTCGAAGAACCTTCGTCACTAGTACTTGTTTCTTTAAAGTTCTTCTCTAATAACCATCTTTGCCACTAGCACTTGTTTCTTTAGATGATCCAATGTACATTGTTAGTTTATCAATAAAGACGAACCATTTAACCCTATTGATCTAAAAGCTCATATATTTCTTTACAGAGGGAGTACTTTATTCACCTACTATGCGCCTGCAAGCCTCTCTGACATGGCGATCCGATGTCTAAAGCCTCAGATAAATAGAGCGAGCCAGATAAAAATATTGCAATTAAGAGGGGCCCGGCTCTTCCAAATCGCCTTGGCGCATGAAACCTGTTTGCAATATCATGAAAACTCCAATATTCATCATGGGACTAATGTATGGCAGCATGACATCATGTTAGATCTGACCAGGACGAGTTCCAATAATAGATGTACTATCAATTATCCTCGCAAAGAAAATAGACGAAAGCAACTGGAGAACTACGTCCCCATATGAAAGCAACACCGAAAGATATGCCTGTTTTGTTAAGGCATTTTCCCTTGCGACAGGAGATATTTCTCTCCCCCACCATTGCTGGCTAGCTTTCTTTTAGCCGTACGTAATGCTGGAATCTCTATGTGTCCAAATGGGTTCACACATCACCGAACGCATGCCTTTCATGCGCAACAGGTAGCTGCAGATGCCCGTATCACGGTAGCATTTAAGCCTCGGTAGCACCAGATACTCTCTCCGTACTCTACATGATCACTTACATTTGCACATGCCTGCCGGGAGCGACGGTCAACTGCGGTCTGCGGGTGTAATTTATGAAACTAGATATTGGGTGATTATGATCAACCGCCCGGGTAGTAGATAAATTGGAGGCAGGTCACGTTTGGCTCCAACAATCCATGTCTTTGTTGGTGCTTGTTGCCATCACCATGCCACTAGTACTTGCTCCTCCACCAGATGAGCAGGAGGAGCATCAAGTAGCCGGGGTCCACATGGGTCGGCAATTTATATTGCCATTGCAATTTCGTACCAGCGACTCGATGAGCACACTCCTGCGTGTGGGCCCAGCACCGGCGGCGTAGAGAGATATCGTGACGGCCATTACTGCTGCAATTTTATATCGAGCAACGAGCATTATTGTTCTTTCTTTGGTGTATGGTACTAGCAAATGTTGCACGGTTCAGGTGTTCACTGAGGTAGCTTGTGCTACTGAGCTGAAAACGGCGTCATTCTTTTTTCTTGCGGGCGAGCTGAAGGCGACGTCTACGCACGAAAATGGAAACATATAGAAAACTGCTACTGGTAACCTGCTTGCAAGTGAGTAAATGATAAGGCGCGCAGCAGCTTCAACCTAGTTATCACAAACTGCAGAGATATACCACATGCAAGAGGAGATGGTTGATATGGGTGCTATACATGGCTTATTTCTTCTATCCTATATTATGAACAATAACTCTTCTATTCATAGTTCGCTTCGCTCTTCCTATAAATTGGGAAGAACTTATACTATCTTACTTAGTTTTACTTCCTTTTCTTTCTCCTTTTACTGGTATGAACATATACCACTTGATCTTGACTCCTCTACTTATTGTCTATCTTTCTCTCCCTGGAATAAGAACATAAGCTGTCTGATCTTAGCTTGCCATTGATGCTTGTCTGGGGCACCTCACTGGGTTTCTACTGATGCTATAAGTTTTCCTAAAATCTTGTGATGCCGTGCATATCACTTCTATGCAATCATAGCGATTCTCTCTATCAAATCCTACGAGGTAATCTTCTGTAGCTAGGTCTTGTGGCTCTGGTTAACCTTCTTCTTGTGGTTAGCCTCCACCTTCTCGCTGCTTGAGTTGTAATAATTTTGGAGGTCTCCTGCTTTTGGTACAAGAATACCAGGTGTTGCTAAAGGTTCTTGTGGTATGACTGGTCTTCTATTTATAGCCTCCCGGGTGTCCTGGGGTCTTGACACCTCACTGGTGATTCGGCTGTGTGCCTGTTTGTGTATGTTGCTTGTGTTGTCCCCGCATGAGATTCTGGTGATGGTGGTGTTGACAGCAACAAATACTGCTTGTGGTGATCCACCTAAGCTGCTGGGTGGCTAATTTGGTTGGGACATGCACCTTGGTCGGCTTGCCTTGATGTTTATCTGTCTGGGCTTTATCTTTTTTTTTTGAAACCTATGACAGTGGGAGCGGCTCCCACTGTGATATATTACTTCTCAAAACTTTACAATGCACATGTTACAATTACAACTGGCATTCCCTTATACACTTTGGGGCAAGGGGTCATGAATACTATGGCTACAAGTCTACAGTAGGGAGGGAGTCTAGAAGTAGGAAGATGAACTCTTTCTTATTCTCTTTGACTCTATGTTGGAGCAGCCCAAAATCTTCCTTGAATCTGAGTAACCAAGAGTTATGACTGGGTTGAATGTTCCTCAAGAGTTTATTGTTTTTTTTTCTTTCCAGATGCTCCATGATGATTGCAAGAATACTTCCATGAACATTGGTTTGTTCCAATTATTCTTAGCATGCTCCAGCCAAGTAAGCGTGTGTAGTTGTCTCCGGGGTACATCCCAAGATGTAGCCAACAGTATTTACCGAATGGGAAGTTGAGTATCATGTGTTCTATGTCTTCCTCAGTTTGTCCATACAGGAGGCCGGTCATTGCCTATATTGTAGTGTCTTCTCTTAAGCATATGGCGTGTATTAAGGCGATTTGATAATAGCAGCCAACCAAATACTTTAATCTTGATCGTCACTTTGGACTTCCATAGGCAATCATATGATTTGTGCATAGTGACATCTCTAAAATAGAATTTGTAGGATCTTCTGGCCGTGTATTCATTGTTGCCCCAGATGTAGGACCAGATATCCTTAGTTTCATTGTTCATTGACATATGTGCCACCATTTGTTGTATGTCTCGGACCTTGTCATGGGCCTATGTCGATAGTGGTAGGCGGAACGCTTCCTCCAGGGAAGAAATGCTCAAAAAGTCTCTGACTGGGGCATCTTCATTTATAACAAAAGAGAAGGCTCGCGGGTGCGATTGCGCAAGTGTATCATTGAGCCATAAATCTTTCCACATCAGAACATTTGCCCCATGATGTACCTCAACCTTGGATATGCCACGATAGGTTGGGGTTAGTTTGAGTATGTCTCACCACCAGAAGGATCCGCAAGCATCCGACGCATGTGGTATTTTGTGTGTGTGTAGTATGTAGTCCAGATCAATTCAACCCACAGAAGGTCATGTCGATTATAGAATTTGTGTAGGTATTTGAGCAAAAGCGCATCACTTTGCATTTTAAGGTTAATGATCCCTAGACCACCGTATTCTTTGGGTCAGCAGATTCTGTCCCAAGCAACTAGGGAGTTACATTTCTCCCCTTGCTCATTTTTCTTTGTCCAGAGACATCTCCTACGGAGTTTGTCCAGAAGTTAAAGGATCTTTGGCGGGGATCGAATTGTGCATAGTGCGAATATGGTCTGGGCTTTATTAGGATGGTGAATAGTGGATTTTCCTATTGTCACTTTGACAGTAGACCAACTACAGTGATAGTGATCAACTAGTGGCACTACACTCTATATTTGAGGGGTTTTGCATTACAAGGAGCTAGTACTATTTATGATTTGATTTGGCTTTAGTGGCATACCTCTATTGCTTACCGGTTTTGCTATAGTGGCTAGCTTTACTTATTGAACTTGCTTGGCTGCCTATTGTCCCATGATTTTTGTTCTGGTGGCTTCTCTTTGATCAACCTCTCTCATTTAAATGGATCTTGACCACTATTGTCAAAGATTCATAGTGTTGCCTCCTATATAAACTATGCATTTCCAGAAATGGAAATGCTACATTCCTAGCAACAAACAACTCTTTGTTTTTGGTTGTTTACTTTTTAGGTTTGGAAAAGAAGGAGATCTTGAAGACTTAGATAGGAATAGTTTAGGGAAATAGATAGTTTTAGTTTAGGTTTCTTTTCTTTCTCATGTTTTGTAACTCAAGGATGTAATTAGATGAATTATTTCTTTATTTTTATCTTTGTAAAACGACTTTGTATTATTTATTCCAATTATCTTTTGTAAATTTTTATAAATGCATTGCCAATTCGAAACAAATTGTACTTTTAGCACTTAAGTCCTTTCACTTATTTCTCTAATGCAATGAACTCAAAAATCTAGAAAATAGCAAAGGTCATGTTCAATTTTGTATTTGGGTACAACTCCTAAAGTCTTTTACTAAGTTTAAATGAAGTTTTAAATTTGCCCCCAAATTCTAGATGCATGAATGCAATGCACAAATGAAAATAATTCCCCGTGCTCTCAAAACTACGGGACATTACACCATTTGCCACCCCGCCGGCCACTACAACTGGCGCGTTGCCGTCAGAAACCACCCCCACGACACTGTAAGGGCATTTTTATCCCTTAGTTGGTTTTGTTGATTGATGACAATGCTTTTGCGGACTAATCATGTGCATCGAATATTTTAGATATATTGACTAGGCACAAGATGTTTTGGTTCCCCTCGAAGGCTATGGAAGACGGCGTTTCTCTTCGGTTCTTTTCGGTGGTATTGAGTCGTAGGGAAGCCGTACTATTAAGAGGGGGTCCGCGTTGGAAAGGTTGGATGGATTCATCACGTACACATCTCCCTTTGCACCTCCTTTCCTCTAGCCTTTGGAGCATCCTATGTTTTCCTTGTCTATGCAAATATTGCTCTTGCTTGCCGAACTAAGGGCATGCGGTAGTACTGCTCCTAGAGCGGTAGTACCGCAGGACCTTGCGGTAGTACCGCCCGCTGGTGCGGTAGTACCGCAAGGGCCCACGGTAGTACCGCTTCTAGTAAGCGGTAGTACCGTGGTCCCTGACTTAGTTCCGCAAGTACGCGGCAGTAAGGGGCGGATGTAATTTTTTACATCCGCGCCCGCGCGGTAGTACCGCGCTGGCTTACGGTACTACCGCGTCGGGTTTTTGCATCGACTCCAACTCTGCGGAAGTAGCCACGGATGTAATTTTTTATATCCGTGCCTTCCCATCCCTGGACAGCCCCTGCCTTGCGGTAGTACCGCAAGGGGGAGCGGTAGTACCGCGCCAGCAGTACTACCGCCCTCTGCCTTAGTGCACCTTTGGCTGTTCTGGTCTCTGCTGCGTGGGCGGTAGTACCGCGGGCCCCTGCGGTAGTACCGCGCCTCAGGTGCGGTAGTACCGCGTGCCCCTGCGGTAGTACCGCGCCTCAGGTGCGGTAGTACCGCGCTGCGCAGGCTGAGTTGGTGGATAACGGTTGGATTTGTTCTTCCACTATATAAGGGGTGTCTTCCTCCTCTAGTTGACTACCTCTTCACCTCCAAGCTCCATTGTTGCTCCAAGCTCCATTTTCGCCCGATCTCCTTCCCTAGCCAATCAAACTTGTTGATTCTCTAGGGATTGGTTGAGAAGGCCCCGATCTACACTTCCACCAAGAGAAATTTGAATCCCCCCACTAATCCCTTGTGGATCTTGTTACTCTTGGGTGTTTGAGCACCCTAGACGGTTGAGGTCACCGCGGAGCCATAGTCCATTGTGGTGAAGCTTCGTGGTATCGTTGGGAGCCTCCAATTAAGTTGTGGAGATTGCCCCAACCTTGTTTGTAAAGGTTCGGTCGCCGCCTCCAAGGGCACCAATAGTGGAATCACGGCATCTCGCATTGTGTGAGGGCGTGAGGAGAATACGGTGGCCCTAGTGGCTTCTTGGGGAGCATTGTGCCTCCACACCGCTCCAACGGAGACGTACTTCCTCTCAAGGGAAGGAACTTCGGTAACACATCCTCGTCTTCACCGGCTCCACTCTTGGTTATCTCGTGCCTTTACTTGTGCAAGCTTATTTGTGCTTTATCTCTTGCTTGCGTGTATGCTTATTGTTGTTGCATCATATAGGTTGCTCACCTAGTTGCATATCTAGACAACCTACTTTGATGCAAAGTTTAAATTGGTAAAGAAAAGCTAAAAATTGTTAGTTGCCTATTCACCCCCCCTCTAGTCAACTATATCGATCCTTTCAATTGGTATCAGAGCCTCGTCTCTTTATTAAGGACTTTACCGTCCGAAGAGTATGGTTGACGTCGTAGACGGTGTGGAGGAGCACTCCGGTGTGAATCCGGTCTCGTCTACGGGAGATGGGGGAACCGCGGTCTCTCGTGAGGAATTCAATGTGGCGTTGGACACATTGAAAACCTCCATGACGACCGAGGTCGAAAGCATGTTTAATAAATTCTTAGAAGGGCTTAAACTTTCCACCGCACCGTTGAAAGTGGGTGATCCCGCTAACAAGGTGACGGATGCTACCTCCGACAAGGGGGAAGCTACTAGCGAGAAAGCTCCTTCTTCTAGTGGTAAAAATGGCACCGGCATCTTTGCCCATGTGGAACCTCCACTTGTCTATGGTGGACCGCTTCCTTCCACTCATTTGAATCATGCCGGCCCGGCCCCTAAGATTGAGAAGAATGTAGAATTTGATTCTTGGGTCTATCGTTTTAAGCGTCATTTAAATCATGTGAACACTAACCTTTGGAGAATCATTGAAGAAGGTTTCTATCCGCATGACCAAAGCAACTTCACTCCTAGAGAAGTCGTGGACCATCAATTCAATGAGAATGCTCTCTTCATCATCCAAGAAGCAATCCCACCCGAAGATCTTCCTCATCTCCGGCCCTACACCATTGCCAAAGATGCTTGGCAACAAGTGATTTCCCTCTATCGGGGAAGCGCAAGCATTCAACGCTCCAACTATGAAGTGGTGCAAGATGAAGCCGATGAGTTTGCAATGAAAGAAGATGAAGAACCTCGTGAGCTTTATCGGAGAGTAACCAAACTCGCGGTCTCTCTCCGAGATCATGGAAGTAAGGACACGGATGACAATTGGATCAAGCGCAAATTCCTCAAGGCAATGATGCCCTACCACAAAGCCATGTCCTCCGTCATTCGTCAAAGGCCGGACTTCCACACCTTGTCCTCAAGTGAAGTGTTGGATGAGTTCGTTGCTATGAGCATCTTGGACAAGACCGCCGACAATGCGGTTCTTCGCTCTCAAAGAGTAAAGAAGCCCAACCTTGCTCTAAAGGCCAAGGTTAGTATGGAGGAAGAGGATGAAGAGGAAGAAGAGGAGAGCAACCTCGAAGATACGAAGTATGCCTATCATGAACACATGGCTCTTGCTTCAAGGCAATTTTGGAGCAAGAAGAACTCAAGGCCAAACTTCAACAAGAACAATTCAAGTGGCGCAAAGGGCAAGCAACGAGTGAGGACTTGCTTCAATTGTGGCAATGTGAGCCACTTTGTTGCGGAGTGCCCTTACGAGAAGAGGGAAGACAATGGTGGCAAGCTCATCCGAAAGGACAAGGCCAAGTCGTTCCCCAACAAGAGCAACTTCACCAAGAAGACTCCTCCCAAGGCATTGGTGGTACAAGAAGAGTACAATGAGGATGATGACGATGATGAAGATGGTGAGTCGGTTGCCATGGCCTCCGTTGCCATTGCGATGACTCCACGGATGTCTCTCTTCGACTCACCCAATGAGAACATCACCGCCAAGTGCCTCATGGCTAAAGCCACCAACAAGGTAACCCCCAACATCAAAACTACCATCATTAATCATCCTTCTTCGACGGATAGCATTGATGAACATGAGGGGACAAATGTGGAGGAGAATGAGTTTGAGACCTTTATGGGTAAACTCAAGGGTAAATCCAAGAAGCACTTCGTTGCTCTCTTGGAACAACTTGGTGAAGCCAATGACATGATCGAGGCTCACGAAGATACCATCTCTAAGATGGAGGGGCATAGTCGTGACTATGCCGATGAGATTTCGGATCTTTCCAATGCTCTTGACGAAGAGCGTGGTCTTCGTTTGGCTCTTGAGGAGTCACACAACGATGATCATGCTAAGTTAAAGAAAGATCTTGATCATGCTCTTGTTGTGTCTCGTGTGCTAAACTCCGAGAAGGCAAAGCTTGGGGTTGATCTTGCTAGACTCAAAGAGGAGTTTGACATTCTCGACAAGGCTCACAAAGTCTTGAAGGGTGTTCATGCTAGCCTCAAGGAGTCTCATGATCAACTCCAAGTGAAGCTAACTAAGGAGAAAGCCACCTTTCCTCATATGGTGTTAATTGATAATGCAAATGCTACTAACCCTTGTTGTGAGCATGTGCATCTTGTTGAGGAGAATGCTAAGTTGAAGGAGCAACTTGAGAAAGGCCTTGTGTCATGCATACAAGGTGAGAAGAACCTCAACGACCTTTTGAGCAATCAAAAGGAAGTTGTGGCCAAGGAGGGGATTGGGTTCGCACCCAATCCCAAGAACAAGAAGAAGAATGACAAGACCAAACGACCTCCTCCTCTCAAGCAAACTTTTGTGAAGGAGGGAGAGGGTGCTTCCAAGGAGAAGAAGAACAATGCGAAGGGTGGCGGTGTCAAGAAGGGCAATGCCACCCCTTCCAACAAAGCCGGCGACTTTAATCCTTCTTATGTGTTATGCCGTGCTAGTGATGGGCATGTTTATGCCAAATTTGTTGGTTCTCCTCATGAGTATATTGAATGGTCTATTTGGGTTCCTAAGACCCTTGTTACTAACATCAAAGGACCCATTACAAAATGGGTACCTAAAACCAAGCATTGATCTCTTGTAGGTGTTTGCTTCCGGTGGGGGATCATGGTTGCTCGATAGTGGAGCTACAAATCATATGACCGGAAGCAAGGACTTGGTGGTGGACGTGCACAAGATTCCATCTATGCCCACCAATGTCGAGTGGGGTGATGCCTCGTCTTCTAAGGTATTGGGACTCGGCAAAGTTGTCATTTCTCATGATCTCACGATCGAGAAGGTCATGCTTGTTGAGTCCCTTGCATACAATTTACTTTCCGTTCGTCAACTTGCAATCATGGGCTTTGCCACTTTCTTTGATATTGATACCGTGGCCCTCTTGTGGAGCAAGACTCTTAAAGTAGCCTTTGTTGGGCATGTCGAGAACGGTCTCTATGTGATTAACTTTTCGGAGCGACCCACTAAGACCGCGACATGCCTAATGGCTAAAGTTGACGTGGGATGGCTTTGGCATCGCCGTTTAGCCCATGTCAATATGAGATCTTTGCAAAGTCTTCTCAAGGGGGACCATGTCCGTGGACTAACGAATGTTAGTTTTGCTAAAGATCGTGCTTGCAGTGCTTGTATCGAAGGAAAGCTACATGAGAAGGCTCACCCTCCCACGACTATCATTTACTCGAAGAGGCCTTTGGAGCTCCTTCATTTGGATCTCTTTGGGCCTCCATCTTTTGATAGTCTTGGGGGTAGGAAGTATTGCTTGGTGATTGTGGATGACTATTCAAGATACACTTGGGTGTATTTCTTCAAGAGGAAGAGCGAGACCCAACAAACCGTCATTGACTTTGCAAATGAAGCCCAACGTCAACACAATGCAAAGATCTTGACAATAAGAAGTGACAACGGCACCGAGTTCAAGAACTACACCTTGGATGAGTTTCTTAGTGATGAGGGGATCAAGCATCAATATTCCGCACCTTACACCCCTCAACAAAACGGTGTTGCGGAGAGGAAGAACCGGACGTTGATGGATGCGGCAAGGACCATGATGGCGGAGTTCAAGTCTCCATACAACTTTTGTGCCGAAGCCATCAACACCGCGTGTCATGCATCCAATCGGCTCTACCTCCGCAAGGGCTTGAACAAGACTCCATATGAGATACTCACCGGTAACAAGCCCAACCTCAAGTATTTTCGGGTGTTCGGGTGTAAGTGCTTCATTCTCAAGAAAGGTGTTCGGTTGTCTAAATTTGAGGCTAGAGCTTATGAGGGCATATTTGTTGGTTATGCTACAAACTCTCATGCTTACCGTGTCCTCAATAAATCCACGGGACTTATTGAGGAGACGTGTAACGTGGAGTTTGATGAGAATAACGGCTCCCAAGTGGAGCAAAGTGGCACTTGTGATGTAGGTGATGAAATTCCTCCTCAAGCCATAAGAAGAATGGGTGTTGGTTTTATCCTACCCATTGAGGAACCCCTTGTGGCCGAAGGAGAAGGACAATGCTCCACTCAAGTGGAGCCATCACCAACCCAAGGCCCACACGCTTCCGAAGAACAAAGTGAAGGCCCTCAACCTCATGAACAAGACCAAGGGCAAGATCATGCTCAAGACGGTGTTGACACACCAAGTGATGCCCAAGGTCAAGTTCTCTCCTCCGAGCAAGTTCAAGATCAAGAACAAGCTCAAGACGACGCTCAAGATGATCAAGTGACCGCTCCTCAACTCACCACCGAGGAGGAATTGGAGCGTCGTGCCGCCAAGATTGCATCCAAGCTCTCCACCAAGGGTCATCTCATGAAGAATGTGCTTGGAAGCATTCAAAAGGGGGTAAGCACTCGTAGACAATTGGCAAACTATTGTGAACATCACGCGTTTGTCTCTTGTGTTGAACCCCAAAAGGTATATGAAGCACTCGAAGATCCGGATTGGCTTAATGCCATGCATGAAGAACTCAACAACTTCGAGTACAACAAGGTGTGGAGATTAGTGCCAAGGCCAACGGGGAACCACAATGTCATTGGAACCAAGTGGATATTCAAGAACAAGCAAGATGCTCATGGGACCATCATTCGCAACAAGGCACGATTGGTGGCACAAGGCTACTCCCAAGTCGAGGGTATCGACTACGGTGAAACCTTTGCTCCCGTTGCTCGCCTTGAATCTATTCGTTTGTTGATTGCTTATGCTTCTCATCACAACTTTAAGTTGCAACAAATGGATGTGAAGAGTGCTTTTCTTAATGGTCCTATTAATGAGTTGGTTTATGTCAAGCAACCCCCCGGGTTCGAGGATCCCTACTTTCCCGATCATGTGTATCAACTCGATAAGGCACTCTATGGCCTTAAACAAGCCCCACGTGCGTGGTATGACCACCTTACCGAGTTGTTACAAGATCGTGGGTTTGAAGTTGGGCTAATCGACCCCACTCTTTTTACTAAGAAGGTCAAAGGGGAGTTGTTTGTATGCCAACTATATGTTGATGACATTATCTTTGGTTCCCCTAACAAAGCTTTCAATGAGGAATTTGCCGCACTCATGACCTCAAAGTTCAAGATGTCTTCCATGGGAGAGTTGAAGTTCTTTCTCGGTTTCGAAGTAAAGCAAAGAAGAGAAGGAACCTTCATCAACCAAGCCAAATACACTCAAGACATGCTCAAGAGATTCAAGCTAAGTGATGTCAAGCCGGCGTCCACTCCAATGCCCACCAAGTGCCAACTTGACATCGATCCCAATGGTAAAGCGGTGGATCAAAAGGTATATCGCTCCATGATTGGTTCCTTGCTTTACCTTTGTGCATCTAGACCGGATATCATGTTGAGTGTGGGAATTTGTGCACGGTTTCAAGCCGCACCTAAGGAAAGCCACTTTGTGGCGGTCAAGCGAATCTTTCGATATTTGGCTCATACCCCAAACTTTGGCTTATGGTACCCAAGAGGAGCAAACTTCAAGCTTGTAGGGTATTCGGACTCCGATTGGGCGGGAGACAAAGTGGATAGGAAGTCCACTTCCGGAGGGTGCCAATTCCTTGGTTGCTCTTTGGTAAGTTGGTCTTCTAAAAAGCAAAGTTGTGTGTCTCTCTCGTCCACCGAAGCGGAGTATGTGGCAGCCGGTAGTTGTTGTGCACAACTCTTATGGATGAGGCAAACTTTAAAGGATTACGGTGTCATTTGTGACAAAGTGCCTCTTTGGTGTGATAATGAAAGTGCCATCAAGATTTCTCTCAACCCCGTGCAACACTTCAAGACGAAGCATATTGAGATTCGGTATCACTTCATCCGAGATCACATTAGGCGAGGGGAGATCGAGCTCCACTACGTCAACACCCATGATAACCTTGCAGATATTTTCACGAAGCCTTTGGATGAAGCAAGATTTCGCGAGTTAAGGCATGAGCTAAATATCATTGATTCAAGCAATGTTGCTTGAACCCTTGCACACCCCACCACACTCAACTTGTTGTCTAATCTAGGTGTAGGCATGGACATAGGGGGAGTGTTGTTCTCTCAATGAACTCTCCCTCCCCCATTATGCATAAAGTGATCAACTCTTTCACATTAGCCATTTTTGATGGTACTTGTGCTTCAAAGACGAGTTTTGGTCATGGGCCCAAGGATAATTCTTCGCGGTGCCATACCAATTGACTCAAACATAGGTGGCTCCGGCCACCGCCCTCTCCTTGGAGAGTTTGTGTCTCGTTTTTGGTCTGTGTTGTCTCTTGCCTCTCTTCCTTCGTGCCAAGCTTGTGCTTGTGGTGTCCAGTGTGTTAGCTCTTTGGTGTGGTCTCTCGCTTGAAGGTTCCGTGCCTCGGTGTTCTCTCTTTTGGTAGAAACTATCTTTCTTGAGCTCACGGTACTACCGCAGCCTGCCACGGTACTACCGCGAGGGGGGCGCACGGTACTTCCGCACCCAGCGCGGCAGTAATTTTTTACTGCCGCCTGGAAGAGCGGTACTACGGCCTAGGTGCGGTACTACCGCAATGACGTGCGGTACTACCGTGTGAGGAGCGCACGGTACTACCGCACCCAGCGCGGCTGTAATTTTTACTGCCGCCTGGGGGAGCGGTACTATAGTCACGGTGCGGTACTTCCGCCCGGGGTGGCAGTACCGCGATGACTTGCGGTACTACCGTGCGGTCGAGGGCGTGTGGGGGTTAAATACGGGCAGGGGGGTTCCAACTCCCCCACACCCATTCGTCTCTCTCCCCACTCCGTCTCTCTCTCTCTCACTCAAGAACGGCGCCGGAGGTCCTCACTGGATCTCCGTCTCCGGCCGCTCTCCTCGGATTCCGACCGGTGGGATCGTTCCCCACCACTCCCTCTTGCCATGGAACAAGGTTTCTCCCCAATCCCTCCCTTTTTCTTGTTCGTCATGTTGCTTTTAGGTTTTGGGGAGATGCAAGTTGTTCTTGAGATTTTAGGCCAAATCTATGCAAGAGTAGGATGTATGAGAGTAGTTTTGTGTAGTGTTGGTACTTGCTATAGTTGTCCCATGATGGATTTGATCGACCGTAGTACCGCGTGTCGACACGGTTGTGCTCAGATCTCCATGGCGGTTTCGGATCTGCAACCGTGCGGTACTACCGCTCTTCAGGTGCGGTACTACCGCACGTCCGGTACTACCGCCCTGCTGGTGCGGTACTACCGTGTCTACGGTACTACCGCTCCATGGTGCGGTACTACCGCACGTGGCACACCACACGATACTACCGTCGTCTCATATCCCTCTTGTGGCACTTCTCACGTACCATGTCTACTTGTTTCTCCTGCTTTGCTATGGTCCTTGCATTGAACCTTCTCGTGTTTTGTGCGTGTTTGTTTTGTGGTGTGTGTTTTAGGTGGTGGCTCAGGTGCTCCGGCTCGCCGCTCCAATCCAAGCCGTGACACGGGATCGAAGCGTATGCGCAACACAAAGGAAGCAGAGGGCTCCAATGCCCCCCAACGTAGAACCAAGACCACTGCCACCAGAGAGAAGGACCCCGCCAAGGGTATGGATGAGATACCGCTTGCTGAGTTCAACTCTCAGAGGAAGATCAATCCGTATGGAAACCCTCGTGCTAACTTTCGAGGGAATGATCTATTCTGGACCAAGCAGCAGAATCTCATCTATCTGGATGTCATCAAGGCCAAGCAAAATATCCATGTGGAGGTGAAGTGGATCAACTTGCATCACATGCGCAAAGAGGCGCACCAGGAATACTTTGGTGAGGCTTTGGACCTAGTGGAGCAATTTGGCATTGAGCATATCATCTCATTCCACAAAGACTATGATCCTGAGATCCTTGCTCAGTTCTTTGCCTCGGTGCATTTTCATCCCAATGAGGAAAGGACCATGACTTGGATGACCAATGGTCGGCAGCTGACTGCTACTTGGAAGGAATTCATGACCTTGCTTGGGGTTCCGGATGAGGGGCTCGCCACACCCCAAGGTGTTCGCCCTCATGCCAATCCCGAGTCTGCCAACAAGAACAAGCTTATGCCCTACTATGTGGAGAAGAGGCTCTCCAATGGCAAGTCATCTTGGGTACTCAACTCCTTTCTTGACATCATGCACCGGATCTTCCGCAAAACTCTCTTCCCACGCATTGGGGACAAGGACAAGGTGCATGCCTATCTTGTGGATATGATGCTCCTGTGTGAAGATGCTCGCAACTCTCAGACACTACCACTTGATGTCTCACATATCATGTGGCATGAGCTTCGCTTTGCGGTCTACAACCGCAAGGTCCCCATCTATGGACCTTATCTGTTTCAGTTGATCTCGGCTACCTGGGAGCGGGTCTACCCTCAGGATGAGTTTGAGGCCCCTGGTTGGATCCGGCATGAGCCCATCAACCTCCGTATCAAGCCTCAGTGGGCCAACACTACCTCTCGTGCTGATACTGCGGCTGCCATGGACGTGGATGCAGATGAGGATGAGGAGGAGGCAGCAGACGAGGACAGCTCTGAGGGTTACATCCCTCCCACCTCTGAGCCTTCTTGGGCTAAGCGACTGAAGAACAAGATGAAGATGTTGTTCTGTATGCAGGCAAAGGGGCAGTACCAGACCCATGTGGCTTCCAAGGAGACTCGCCGCCGCGACAAGCGGATTTTCAGGACCTTTGGCGAGAACATCTCTAGCGGGTCAGAGGTGAACATCACCCCAGAGGCAGAATGGCTGCACAAGCAGGGTTATCGGTGGACCGAGTCTGAGGAGGAGTCCGTCCCAGCTGCAGAGTCTGACGAGGAGCGTGCAAGTGACTACTCCGCTTGAGCCACCACTATTGCTGTAGGTGTCCTCTCTGCCTTTTTGGCGTCTCGATGCCAAAGGGGGAGAGAGTGTAGGATTTGCGAGTTGTGTCGTGTTTGGGTCAGTTGAACTTCGTTTATTTCGTTTGCTTGGTTTGCTTTGGTTTGTGCTCGTGAGACCTTCCGATCATATGGTGTAAGACATATGCACTCTATCGTACCGTAGTGAGCTTATTCTATCTTGTGCTTATTACCTATGCTCCTGTCTATCTTGCTTAGCTTTAGCCTTATTGCAAGATTTGCCATGTCTATAAAATATAGGGGGAGTGTTGATCCTAGTATGTGTGCCGTGCAGTCCAAAGCACTCATCGAGATAGCACACATCTAGGGGAGCCCGTCTATATTTTAGAGACTTGGGGTTTGCCCCTGCTCTTTGCGTTATACCCTCGTGCAAATCCCGTGTTGTCATCAATCCACCAAAAAGGGGGAGATTGTAAGGGCATTTTTATCCCTTAGTTGGTTTTGGTGATTGATGACAATGCTTTTGCGGACTAATCATGTGCATCGAATATTTCAGATATATTGACTAGGCACAAGATGTTTTGGTTCCCCTCGAAGGCTATGGAAGACGGCGTTTCTCTTCGGTTCTTTTCGGTGGTATTGAGTCGTAGGGAAGCCGTACTATTAAGAGGGGATCCGCGTTGGAAAAGGTGGGTGGATTCATCACGTACACATCTCGTTTTGCACCTCCTTTCCTCTAACCTTTGGAGCATCCTATGTTTTCCTTGTCTATGCAATATTGCTCTTGCTTGCCGAACTAAGGCATGCGGTAGTACTGCTCCCTAGAGCGGTAGTACCGCAAGACCTTGCGGTAGTACCGCCCGCTGGTGCGGTAGTACCGCAAGGGCCCACGGTAGTACCACTTCTAGTAAGCGGTAGTACCGTGGTCCCTGACTTAGTTCCGCGAGTACGCGGCAGTAAGGGGCGGATGTAATTTTTTACATCCGCGCCCCGCGCGGTAGTACCGCAGCTGGCTTATGGTACTACCACGTCGGGTTTTTGCATCGACTCCAACTCTGCGGAAGTAGCCACGGATGTAATTTTTTATATCCGTGCCTTCCCATCCCTGGACAGTCCCTGCCTTGCGGTAGTACCGCAAGGGGGAGCGGTAGTACCGCGCCAGCAGTACTACCGCCCTCTGCCTTAGTGCGCATTTGGCTGTTCTGGTCTCTGCTGTGTGGGCGGTAGTACCGCGGGGCCCTGCGGTAGTACCGCGCCTCAGGTGCGGTAGTACCACGCTGCGCAGGCTGAGTTGGTGGATAACGGTTGGATTTGTTCTTCCACTATATAAGGGGTGTCTTCCTCCTCTAGTTGACTACCTCTTCCACCTCCATGCTCCATTGTTGCTCCAAGCTCCATTTTCGCCCGATCTCCTTCCCTAGCCAATCAAACTTGTTGATTCTCTAGGGATTGGTTGAGAAGGCCCCGATCTACACTTCCACCAAGAGAAATTTGAATCCCCCCACTAATCCCTTGTGGATCTTGTTACTCTTGGGTGTTTGAGCACCCTAGACGGTTGAGGTCACCGCGGAGCCATAGTCCATTGTGGTGAAGCTTCGTGGTATCGTTGGGAGCCTCCAATTAAGTTGTGGAGATTGCCCCAACCTTGTTTGTAAAGGTTCGGTCGCCGCCTCCAAGGGCACCAATAGTGGAATCACGGCATCTCGCATTGTGTGAGGGCGTGAGGAGAATACGGTGGCCCTAGTGGCTTCTTGGGGAGCATTGTGCATCCACACCGCTCCAACGGAGACGTACTTCCTCTCAAGGGAAGGAACTCCGGTAACACATCCTCGTCTTCACCGGCTCCACTCTTGGTTATCTCGTGCCTTTACTTGTGAAAGCTTATTTGTGTTGTATCTCTTGCTTGCGTGTGTGCTTATTGTTATTGCATCATATAGGTTGCCCACCTAGTTGCATATCTAGACAACCTACTTTGACGCAAAGTTTAAATTGGTAAAGAAAAGCTAAAAATTGTTAGTTGCCTATTCACCCCCCCCCCCCCCCGCCGGTAACTACGCTCGGTACCATGGTCGGCGGGGTGGCCACTGTGTCTCTGACATCGGCAGGCTGCCCTCCTGATGCTCTTGCCAGCAGCAAGGGTGCTAGGAAGCCGATGGTGGCCGCGTCGGCCCTCGCCGAGGAGTGGGCAAAGAAGTAGAACAAAAATTGGTCAATGTTGTGTTGATTTTGGATCAAACTTGATCTATGTGATACGCTTTGGATAAACTATGCATGTTTAAACTTGAATATCTCGATCCATGAAACAGTATGCTTGTTAACGGTTGATATGTTATGCATGTTTCTTAAAATATTTGAATGACTGATGATCTAATGTGAAATTATTGGAAATACATGTGGCTTGGCTAAAATAATTGACGAACAAAATTTACTCTTCTAACTTTAGGGGATTGGCTAGGGCCGGCCACTTTAGAGGAGTAAAATTTTACACCTCCAAAGATACTCGGCAGTTTACTCCGCTAAAGTTTAGGGGCTTGGCTAGAGATGCTCTAAGTGTGATAAACATCAGGAATGCCATGCTACCCTGCATTAGTCCCATGGATATGCAGCCATGGATTCAATATTAAAAAATCTAGAAACTAACTCTTATTGACAATGAAGCATACCATTATAGGAGAATACACAAGGTGAATATATATATAATTAAAATGATATGCTATGATAAGCACGATTAGGTATGATTAAACAATATACAAGGTTAATAGATATAATTATAACAATATACTAGGTGCAATCCATTTAAAATAGTGCTCTTAACTCAACGTGCATTTGAGTATTATGTTTTAAGTTCTACAAAGATGGTACCGATTGATGCCATTCTTTCTACCAGGCCAAATGATGAGGCACATGAAGGAAATGAACAAAATGTTATATTGAAGAAATCTACATTTAGAATAGTTTTGTATTGAGAAAATAAAAAAAATTGTGGAAAAGAATGAGTAAAATAAAGGAAAAAAATGAAAATTACATGCTTTTGCATGGCAAGCCATAGACTTTGGTGCCTATTGTCTTCATTTGTCACACAAGAAGAATCTTAACAGCAATACGTTAATTCTAATACAAGAGTTATACCAAAAAATTATCATGTTCCTTTGAAACATAGTTATTTGGCGACAATAATTTTCAATATTTTGTTTGGCAAGCTAATATAGTGGTGAATTAAATCACAGAATGGTTGGGGAGGAGCATATAGGTGGTAGAGAAAAAGTGGTAACTATGACTCTTGTCGTCTGTAAAGAAAACATCTTAAAATGTGTGCAATTTTTTTTCTAAGGCCAGATCTTGATGTATAAAAAATAACTTGGATTGATCAAGGTCATTTTTTAAATCTTATAGAGAAAGTAACTATAGTTGTAACAACATCGAGAAAGTTTGGCCGCATAAATTTACAAGTCGTTCATTGGTTTGCTAAGTAACAAAAGCTTAAATTGCTAATTTGTGCATGATATGAATATTAATTTTGTAACACATGAGAGAATCTCATAATTC
Source organism: Triticum aestivum (assembly GCF_018294505.1). Classification (NCBI taxonomy): domain Eukaryota; kingdom Viridiplantae; phylum Streptophyta; class Magnoliopsida; order Poales; family Poaceae; genus Triticum; species Triticum aestivum. The sequence continues at coordinate 608,459,777 of NC_057799.1, forward strand.
AAGATCACTTATTTGATATGACTCAACTAGAACAATCAAATCATCACTTGTTAATGTGTCCATTTTCCATAGTAACCTTCATAAACGTGTGATGAAAAAGCTTGGCTACAAAGTGTGTGACCACATTAACGATGACACTATTTAAGAGTTTGCAGAGTTCTTATAGAAAGTAAAAGTTAAAATCGAGTGCCAAAAGACTCACTATTTCTTGAATGTAGGGTTTTAAGATTTGAGATATTGGAGGCACCAAGAAATAGATATGATGTCTTTCGATACATTTCCTTTTGAACCTTCTAGGTTCTGCACAACAGACTGCACAATGATGTTACTGTTGAGGTTGGGGATATGTCTTTCCACCTTCATAAGGCAATATGAATTTCCAAAAGTGTTTTTCTTGAACAGTTGATCGAGGAGAGTTCAGACCAAGAAGGGTGCATCATCAAACCAAGTGATATCCCGGGGGTGCAAAATCATTTGAGATGGTGGCAAAATTCTGCTATGGAGTGAAAGTATAACTTTCTTTTGCAAATGTTGCCCACCTATGTTGTGCCCCTGAGCATCACCAGATGACCGAAATGAATTTTTTTTTTAAACAAGGCAAAAGATTTGTCATTTTCATTGAATAAGGAGTATCAGGGGTCTTGGCCAAAGGCCAAATAAAACATATCACTCTTATGGCATGATATTACATAAATGTTTCGCACCGGCCAGAAACGATATCTGAATAACAGCTTGATTGCATACACATAAATGTTTTTTAACCAAGTGGTGCTTTAATGGAAAGCAACACGAAAAGAAATGCCTGTTTTAATTGGACATTTTCCCTGGTAACAGGAGATATTTCCCCATCTCATTCTTGATTAGCTTCCTTTTAGCCGTACGTAATGTTGGAATCACTAGGTCTCCAAATGATTTCACACATCACCGAACGCCTGTCTTTTATACCCAACCGGTAGCTGCAGATTCCCGGTTAAGTTAAGCCGGCAGTGTGGTCTCAGTTTCAGCTGCTGGCTCGTAATTTCTGTGTGGCTGCAGAAGTCTGCAGCAAACACTTTCTGAAACCGTCCGTGTCTGCAAGCAGGGCTTCGTCTGAATCCCACTACTTCAGGTACTGCATATATCTGAATACGGTTGGCTATTTTCAGATGGTCTTTTGGGACGTCGGACGGTTAAACTTTCTAGATCGTATACAGTTTCCATCTGACGATGGATTCCGTGCCGACCATACTCCATACCAGGGGCCTTTGACTCGCGCAAGGGGCACAGCCCCACACGTTTCATCTCATCAGCTCAACAAGCAAGCTTCAACGACCGTGCGTGCATCAGCAACAATCCACCTGACCAATCGCCGTCCAGAATCCAGACCCCGTGTCTGTCGCCTAGCACTGAAATTGGAAATATCCCGGCGGCCGTTGAGCTCGATCGAGCCAACCGATCTTCATTGCCCAGACGCCAAGAAGGTAATATAGGTCAGTAGTAGTTCGATTCGTTCATCCATCCGGCTGAAGAGTGCAGAACTAGATAACTGTCAGACGACGCGTCTCGATCATCCATCCGGCAGTGTACGTGGTGGTAAATAACATGGTTGCGTGCCGGGCAGCGCAGCTCGATCGACGTGCGTGCGTGGCTGGGTTTTTCAGCGGTGCAGCTGCGTGATGCGGAGGTCGGAGGAGGTGCGTGGGAAGGGGCAGCACGTGATCAAGAACTGCAAGGGAAGGTAATGTATACATGGTTTTGTGATGATCCATGACTCTACCTCGTGTCACATGCGCTACGTACTCTGCTCTGCTCGAGTAAATAGCATAAAACTACCACTTTTCGTGCTAGGGTTCCAAAAAACCATTACTTTTTTGTTTGTGACCGATACCTATCACTTTTCTCGTCGGCTGTCTCAAAAAACCATCACTTTTTTGTTTGTGACTGATACCTACCACCGGTGCGGTCGGACCGCACCCGCTCGCTCGCTGCCTTTCTCTCTCTGTCGGCAGCATCTCTCTCGCTCCTCCTTTCCCCCGTGCTCTCTGTCTCTCCCGACGATGGCGGCGGCGAAGAAGAATGACGACGGCGAGCCTGGGGCGACAGCCAGCGGCGAGGGCGGTGCTCACTCCGAGGTCAACAAGTGGCTAGGCAGCGCAAGTTTCCCGACCCAGCGCTCGTCTGGGCCACCGACGCAGGAGGTCCAGATCTCGCCGCCGTTCCGCGCGGCCAGGGCAGTGGCCAAATGCATCCACACGGATCCAGAAGGCGGGCACCAGTGGGCCTCCTCACTTGGTGGCGTGGAGTAAGTTATGAATAGTTTTAATTATTTTTCTTAGTTTATTTATGAACTAGGGTTAGGATTTGTTTCTTAGATTGTTAATGAATTAGTTTCTTTGGTATATTATTATGTATACATTGTAAGCAATATATGAATTAGGGTTTAGGTTTGGATGATATGTTGTGCAAGTGAAACTGTTGCATACTTTTTAACTTGAAAATCTGAAGAAATCTGAATGTGTTGTTTCTTTTTTTGCATAGTTTGGATGATGAAGTATGGGAATTGAGGCTGCATTTTCAGGGTAGAGACAACATGGAAAGGAAGTTTTCCTTATCAGAAATAAATTACCTGGTATTGTTAGCACTTATTGAACTTGAGGGCTATGGGTTGGATGCCTATCTGTCATATGTTAAGGATGAGGGTAAGGGGCTGGAGGGGATTGAGGTTTTGGACAATGATGAGAAGGTGGAGGAGATGCTAGATTTGTTTGCTGAGAAGAAAGTATTGAACGTAACAGTGAGAGAGGCTAGTGACCCAAATCCAGCAGATGCAAACATGGACCACACCTTGCTTGAAGAGCAGATTCCAATTAGTCAAGTTGGTGATCCCATTGTTTATAGTGTTTCCCAAGAAGGTGTCCTTTTCCCTGTCTCAAATGCTTCACAGCCTCTAGTTGTGCCTGTTGATCCATATTTTAACACACAGCAGAGCTGTAATTTTAACAAGGGAAAAGAGACAGTGGAAATTGAAGGCATTGAAGCAGAAGATCAAGATGAAGATAAGTTGGACAAATCCTCTTCAGATTTTGAGTTTTTCAGGGGTGATTATAGAGGGAAGAAAATTTCATACAAGTCTTGGGCTAGGGGGAGAAGATGAAGGTGGTGAAGGAACAAGTCAGCACTACAGGGAAGAGGAAGAGATGGTTGAGCATTATTTCGGGGCTGCTTCTGAACCCTCAGAGTTTTGGCAGGAGCCAAATGGTTCTGAAGAAGATGATGAAGAAGAAGCTTCAGATCATGTGAAAACTGTGGCACAGAAGATACCTGTGAGGAAACAAGGCCCAGCAAGCCGATCACACAGTGAGCCAGATCACATAAAGTTTGAAGATTTCGTGCCAGAAGCTGATGAGTTTGGCTTTTCAGGTGATGAAGGCATTTCTGATGAAGAAGATGATGCACCTAGGTTGCCTTGTGGCAAGAAGAGAAAATTGAAGAAGAAGAAGGAGAGAATATGGTATGATTCCTCTAGGCCTGATGCACATGAACAGTTTAGGATTCATTTGTGCTTTCTGAATGTGGTAGATTTCAGAGAAGCATTGAGAAACTACCATGTTAGGACACTTAGGAACTTTGAGTACCATAGGAATGATCCAAGTAGGATCATAGCCTAGTGCTCAGATAGAAAGCATGGTTGTGAGTTTTATATTACTGCTTCTAAGATTGCCTATGAGTCAACCTTTAGCATCAAGAAGATGAATCTTGATCACACCTGTGGAGCAAGTGGAGAGAACACAAAGGTTACCATGAAGTGGGTTGCAAAGGCTGTTGAGGATACTGTAAGATCCAATCCTGGTGCAGGTGTTGAGACTATACTGAGTTATACAAAAAAGAAATTTCGAGTACATGTTCCAAACAAGTTTGGCCTACAGGGCAAGGAGGAAAGCAGTTGATGTTGTGCAAGGGGATCACAAGACACAATACTACAGGTTAAGAGACTATCTACAGTGTGTTTTGGACACAAACCCTGGTAGTAGGTGTGTTGTGACAACAAAGGAATTTGAACTCCACCCAGCACCTACCCCAAGGTTTCATTACATGTTTTACTGTCTGTTTGCTTGTAAGGAGGGGTTCCTAAATGGTTGCAGGCCTTTCATAGGTAAATCTAGTCTGTATAGTGCTTAAATAGGGATTGCATTACATGTTGCTGCTTACTAATGGCTTAAAATGCAGGTCTTGATGGATGCTTCATCAAACTAAGCACTGGCAGCAAATCCTGGCAACAACAGGGAGGGATAGCAACAACAACATCTTCCCTATTGCATTTGGTGTTGTTGACAAGGAGGAGACAGATAGTTGGACTTGGTTTCTTACACAGTTAAGGACAGTAATTGGTAGTGGCAACAAGTTTGAGCCCTACATAATTATGTCAGACAGGCAAAAGGTACAACTACTCTTCATGATTTAACTGCTTTTCCTTTCACTATGTACTGCTTTTCCTTGCACTATGTAATGCTTTCTCTACTTACTTCACTAGTTATTAATACAAAATCAATGAACAGGGTCTGGTCAATGCAATAGAGGATGTATTTCCTGATTCCCCTCAAAGATTTTGTTTAAGACACACATATGCCAACTTCCAATCAGTTGGGTTTAGAGGGGATGAATTGAAAAAAACATCTAGACCAGGCTGCATATTCTTTCACTAAGCATGGGCATGATCTGGGCCTGGAAGCATTGAAGAAAGAGAGTGAGGAGGCATGGAAGTGGTTGTCCAACATACCAGTCCATACTTGGGCCAGGCATAGAATGGATATTATATGCAAGACAGACCTTGTTGTAAACAATCTTAGTGAAGTTTTCAACAGGATGATTCTGGATGTTAGGAACAAGCCCATAAGGACAATGCTTGAAGGAATTAGGACAAAACTCATGATCAAGTTTCAGAAGATTAGGAAGAAGACAGAGACATGTAGGTGGGATATCACACCCACTTACTCTGAGATATTGGAGGAGGCCAAGAAGTGGGCAAAATATTGTGATGCATATATGGCTGGACCAGGCATTTGGCAAGTTACAAGTAGTTCAGAAAAGACCTGTGTAAACCTAAACAACTACACTTGTGACTGCAGGAGGTGGGATATGACAGCTGTTCCATGTAGTCATGCTATAGCAGCAATGCAGAAGGTGAAGCTACACCCTGAAGATTTTTTCCATGAGTTCTTCAAGAAGCCCCTCTACTGTGAAACCTACAAGCATATTATATACCCTGTTCCAGGCCCTGATTGTTGGCCACACACCATGGGGGATGACATATCTCCTCCAGTATTCAAAGAAAAGAAGGGTAAAAAACAGACAACTAGGAGGAAAGGACATTTTGAGGTGCCTGCCAAGAAGGATACATCAAGAATTGGGACAGTGACTTGTAGCAATTGCAATAAGCAAGGTCACAGATATACCACATGTGGTGTTCCACTGAAACCCAAACTGCAGATGAGAAAGAATAATCACCAGGTATGCTTATTGATAAAGAAATTTCTGTTTCATAGGCTAGGTGGTTTAATTCTAATTTGCTTTGTTAAATGTGCAGGAGAATAGGTCAGACTACTCTTCATCTACCAGAGCTACTACAGGTGTGGTTGCACCACCACCACCATCAGCACCATCAGCACCAGCCATAGCTAGGAAGAGGACTGCAACAGCCACAGCTACTCCAGGACCAGCAAAGAGGAACAAGGCAGCTTCTTCTGCTACTCCAGCACCTGCCAAGAAGACCAAAGCAACCAAGAAGACAAGGGCTCCTAGCACATCTTCACCAGCCAAGAACACAAGGTCATCCATTGCCTCTCCAGCAAAGAACACCAGAGCATCAACAGCTAGCAGAGGAGGGGGGTACACAGGTTTCAATGCTCCAAGGCAAGCTGCTCACTCTGAGATGGTGATTGGGTCCAAGAGGGTTAGGAAGCCAACTGGAAAGTGGAAGGCATATTTCACTGCTAGTGGTAACTATTGAGTGCTGGAAAGTTGTCTTGTTTGCACTGTATGAGTGCTGAAACCTAAGTGTTTGCTTGCTGAAACCTATGTATTTGTTTGCTGAAACTTGACTGTTTGCTTCCTAAAACCTATGTATTTGCTTCCTGAAACCTGAGTATTTGGTTCTTGAAACCTATGTATTTGCTTGCATTATGAAACCTGAGTGTTTGCATTATGAAACCTGAGTGTTTGTGACTTCTGGGTTGCATTTCCTGGTGCAAAGATTGTTTCAAACTTCTGGGTTGCACTTCCACTACTCGAATTAGCTTACTTGTCGTCTGCCAGTTCTTTGTCGTCTGCTGGCTGACGGCAAAGAAGGTCTTTGCCGTCCGCTTCAGGAAAATGGACGGCAACGAACTGACTGATGGCAAAGAAGGTCTTTGCCATCAGCCAATTCTTTGCCGTCCGCTAGCGGACGGCAAAGAATCTTTGCCGTCAGCTGGCAGACGACAAAGAGAGAGGTGGCCCCCGCTAACGAGCTGATCATAAAAAACTTAACGGGCCCCCTTCTTTGCCGTCTGCTAGCAGACGGCAAAGAGAAAAAAAGCGGACGACAAAGGTGGGGCAGACGACAAAGAGCTAACCTAACTAACGGCCGAGCCCCACCCCGCCCCTCCATCTCTCTGTTTCTGTCTCCTCCCCGACAACCACCGCCACCCGCCGCCGCCCCCTTGCCCCGCCACCCGCCCACCCACCGCCCTCGCCGCCGCCCCCAGCACCCGCCGCTGCCCCTAGCCCCGCCACCCGCCCACCCATCGCCCCTTGCTCCGTCGCCCCGACCACCCGCCGCCACCCTTGCCCCACCACCCGCCGCTGCCCCCTTGCCCCGTCGCCCCGCCGCCCCCTTGCCCCTTGCCCCGTCGCCCCGTCGCCCCCTAGCCCCGACGCCCCGTCGCCCCGCCGCCCGAACGGCCCATAGCCGCGGCGCCCCGCCGCCCCACCGCCCGAACAGCCCACCGCCACGGTGCCCCGCCGCCCCCTCCACCTGCCCAGCGCCCCGGCGCGACCGCCCCGAAGCCCTGCGGCCCCCGTCGCCACCGCTACCATGCCGCTGCGAAGCCCCGGCCAACGCCATCTCCGGTGAGTTTTTTTTCTGTTTTTTCTTTTTTGCTGTTTAATTGTTAGATTAGACTAGATATGTGTTAGTGTTAGATTTAGTGCTAGATTATATTAGATTAGACTAGTGCATGGGTTTTAGTTAATTAGTTATATAATTATAAGAAGTAGAAAAAAGATGAAAAAAGAAGAAGAAGAAAAGAAGAATATGTAGAAGGGGGAAGAAGAAGAAGAAGAAGAAGAAGAAGAGGAGGAGGAGGAGAAGAAGAAGAAGAACAAAAAGAGGAGAAGATGAGAAGAAGAGGAAAAAGGAAAATAAGGAAGAAATAAAAGAAGAAGAAGAAGAAGAAGAAGAAGAAGAAGAAGAAGAAGAAGAAGAAGAAGAAGAAGAAGAAGAAGAGAAGGAAAAAAGAAAAAGAAGAAAGGAAAGAAGAAAAAGAAGAAGAAGAAGAAGAAGAAGAAGAAGAAGAAGAAGAAGAAGAAGAAGAAGAAGAGAAGGAAAGAAGAAGAAGGAGAGAAGGAAACACCCCGACCCCGTAACCCCCTGACCCCGACACCCCGACCCCCTGACCCCGACACCCCGACACCCCGACCCCGACACCACACACCGACACACCGACCCCGACACGACACCCAGACCCCGAAACAGCACCCCGACCCCGACACGGCACCCCGACACCGACACGACACCCCGACCCCCGACACCTAGACCCCGAAACAGCACCCCGACCCCGACACGGCACCCCGACCCCGACACGCCACCCCGACACCCCGGCACGACACCCCGACCCCGACCCCCGACACCCTGACATCATATATTTTTCGATTTTGTTATGAGAAACATCATATATAATTGTGTTGATCGGGTAGATTTAAACATCATATATATTTTTTGATTTTGTTATGAAAAACATCATATATTATTATTCATGTCGGTATTTTTTTATGTTGTACTAATTTCGTTTACTCTTTGTCATGGCAGGTGTTGAAAGATGGTGGGCGCTGGTCGGGAGCGCTCCGAGGCCCCTTCTTCGTCGGCGCGTGGTGGGAGGTCTTCCATTCCACACGCACCTCTCCGCCGAGCGTTGCTGGACAGTATGGCGACACCGCCGGGCCCTTCTTCGTCGACAGTGGTGCCCAGCAGGGGACGAAGTAAGGGAGGGAAGAAGAGAGGAGCACGTGGTCGCGGGAGAGGAGGTAGGGTGACTGCTAGGGCGCCTTCCTCGCCGCCACCCCCAGCTGTTTCACCCGAGCACGTGACTGCTAGGGTGGACTCGTCCGAGGAGGAGGCTACACGGACTCCGGTCCACGAGCCTTCGGCCCACGAGCCTCGGGTCGACGGGCCTTCGGCCCACGAGACCCCGGAGGAGCACACGTCTGGATGGGGTACCTGGCCGGATGAGCCTGAGGGGCCGAGTGGCCATGCTGATGATGGCGGGGAGCCGACTGATATTGAGGAGGAGGGGGGCACCGTCTACCAGCGTGGTTGTACACGGCTCCCGTCCGTGCCGGCGACCCGCGAGCAGAGGTGGTTGATTTACCCTGATGGGGAGAGGTAAGTGCATTTAATCTTTTTGTACCTTCTGCATTCACGTTTCTTCAAATATCTAATGCGTTGGCCTTGTCATGCTGTAGGGGTTGGGACCACCATCATAGTGTCCGCCGGCCCAACTCCGTCCTTGGAGTGCTTTGCCGGCAAAACTTCCCGGGGTTTGTCACGTTGCCTGGTGAGGGTCGGCTTCCAGAGCTTGGATTGAGCTGGGAGCACTACTTGGCTGCCCCGGCCCCGCCGGGTGAGATTATCGACGGTGTCTTGTGCGACACGAGGGCAGACGTGGTGATCAGAAAGTTCTGGGTAATTTCTCCTTTACACATTTAAAAATCTTCAACTAGCTAGTTATTAATTGTACTAATCAATATTGTCTCATTTGATTGCAGACATTCTACAGGTGTGAGGAGGGATACGAGGAGGAGGCGGCAAATGTTATCGAGAACGTCTGCAAGCGCCTACTACAGAACTTACGGCACGAGGCTCGGGTGCAGGCTGTTCGAGACTACTACGCCTTGCGTGGTATCAAGAAGCCCAAGCCGGCGTGCCGCGATAAGTTCCTAAGTAAGGAGCAGTACATGAAGGTAATTCTTAAGGCCTTGTACTTACTTCCTTCATTTAGTAATTCATAGCCGTAGCGCTCAAGTTTCTATTTGCTAACTTAGGCGCCTCCGAGATGGTGTGCGGATCGGATGGATTGTTGGGAGGTGTTGGTCAATGAGTGGTGCTCAAAAGAATGGCTAGCCGTCCACAACGCGGCCAAGGACAAACGTGCCCAAATGGAAGGTGTGCCACACCATCAAGGCAGCTCCAACTTATATCAGTTCGGGCGGAACTGGGTATGTGGTTTGCTTCATGATTCATGCAATTCATTCATCATGCTAGCTTGAGCCCTTTAATTACTAATTTACTTTGTTTCTCTCTTTCAGGCACGCTACAATAAGGCGGATAAGGTGCCAGAGGTGTACGACCTGTATGCCATGGCCCACACTGCCTCTTTCAAGAAAGTCAAGGCATTCTCTCCGTCTGACCTCGATGATGCAAACAACTTCACCAACATCTCCTCCCACGACAAGCTCGTGAAATATAGAGATGAGGGGAAGGCGAGGAAAGGGGAGGACTTTAACCCGAGCCAGGGTCCCATTGATCCAGAGCTGGTGATGATATCTGGTGGCGGGAGGTCCCATGGCTCCATAGCCATTGGAGATGGACTTATCCGTTGTCCTAGCACTCTCCCGGAGATCAAGGCGCGCCAGTCGAGCTCCGCTCCTGAGATAAGGCCTCGTGAACGGCCAGTCCAACTCGCCATCAAGGTTAGTTATACGTACTCAGCTATCTTTCTCCATTACATTGTGTGTGCTTCCATCAATGATTACAAATGGTAACGAGGAGTGGTGTTGCAGGCTGCTATACAGAGTGAGAGAGATAGAACGGAGAATCTTCTGGCGGAGGCGGCGGAGAGGCAGCGGGAGTTGGAGGAGAGGACGACAAAGATGTTGGAGGAGGAGAGGGCACGGAATGACATGCAGGCAAGGGCCATGTACGAGCTCCTTGTGGTAAGTTTCTTCTGCAGATTAGCCAAAACATTCATGTAGTGTTTGTCTCATTACTAACTAGTATGACTGAGTCGTCAAAACCAAATGTGCAGTCTGTGTGCGAGAAGACCGGTCAGACCGCTCCGCCGATGCCAGTGATTGCTCCTGGGACCACGGTGAGTTTAATTTGAATGGACATTACTTGCTAGTCTTAACATTTGAGTGTCATCATGCTAACGAGACATTGGAAATGATCTTTGGTGCAGCGTAACTCCAGACAAGCATCGCACGATCCTTCTCCAGCTACCGGCACGAGCCAGCCCGCTCCTACACCTCCATGATCATGGTAAGTTTCTCTAGTGTTTTGCTTAACAAATGCATAAAGACCTAGACTTAGCCTTATTTCCTCCAATATGCTTACCACAATGACCTAGACTTAGCATAATTAGCTTAGTTAGCTCATAAACAATCCATTTTACCCAAGTTAGCTCTAAAATGACCCATTTTACCTTAGTTAGCTCATAAATGATCAATTTTACCCAAGTTAGCTCTAAAATGACCCATTTTACCTAGACTAGCTCCAAAATGATCCATTTTACCTATGTTAGCTCTAAAATGACCCATTTTACCTAGGTTAGCTTCAAAATGACCCATCTTACCTAGGTTAGCTCCAAAATGATGCATTTTACCCAAGTTAGCTCTAAAATGACCCATTTTACCTAGATTAGCTCATAAACGATCCATTTCACCTAGGTTAGCTCACAAACGATCAATTTCACCTAAATTAGCTCATAAATGTCATATATTCTTCTTCTTCTTCATTTTCTTCTTCTTCTTCTCCAAAATGACATAAGTTAGCTATAAGTTAGCTCTAATATGCTTAGTTCACTCAAAGATGGCATAATTAGCTAGGTTGGCTCCATTTTACCTAAGTTGGCTCTAATATGCTAAGTTATCTCTACTATGCTTAGTTTCCTATAGGTTAGCTCCAAAATTACTTTTGTTAGCACAAAATGACCAAGTTTACATAATAAGCTTAATTATAGTCTTCTTCTTCTTCTTCTTCTCCAAAATGACATAAGTTAGCTATAAGTTAGCTCTAATATGCTTAGTTCACTCAAAGATGGCATAATTAGCTAGGTTGGCTCCATTTTACCTAAGTTGGCTCTAATATGCTAAGTTATCTCTAATATGCTTAGTTTCCTATAGGTTAACTCCAAAATTACTTATGTTAGCACAAAATGACCAAGTTTACATAATAAGCTTAATTATAGTCTTCTTCTTCTTCTTCTAGTATTCTTCTAGTCTTCTTCTAGTATTCTTCTAGTCTTCTTCTTCTTCTTCTTCATTTTCTTCTAGGTTAGCTCCATTTTACTTAAGTATGCTTACTTCTTATAGTCTTCTTCTTCTTCATTTTCTTCTTCTTTTTCTAACATCTTGTTTATCATTTTGCAGATTTGATTTATTCACGGAAGCTTGCATGGATGGAGTGCTTCTTTTCCATTTGTGCTTTTATAGATGGAGTGCTTGTTTGGATGATCTATGTTTCTTTTTTATCGATGAACTATGCATGTATGGTAGGATGACACTATCGTAATATGTATGGTTGGATGCATGTATGTGGAACTTGCTATGTATGGTTGATGGAACTATGCATGTATGATGAAATTATATGTGTTGGATATCTCATATGTTTGCTGTGAACTTGCCATGTGAAAAATATATGTGTATCATCTATTTGCTGTGAAAATGGTTGGGTATAAGAAAAAACAAAAAAAAGAGGCAATGCAGGCTCTTTGCCATCTGCCACCGACGGCAACGGGCTCTTTGCCGTCCGCCGCGGACGGCAAAGAAGCCACGTGGCAACCACCTGTGCTTCCTGGCAGCTGACCCATTTGGTCAGTTTGCCTACAGTGGCAGACGGCAAAGGCTTGATGCTCTTTGCCGTCAGCGGCGGACGACAAAGGCTGCCGTTAGACGCCTAACGGATTAACAGCGAATTTATTGCCGTCAGCTTTCTTTGCCGTCCGCCGCTGATGGCAAAGGCCCCTTTGCCGTCCGCTTCAGAAAGCAGACGACAAAGAAGCTCTTTACCGTAGCCTACTTTGCCGGAGCCTTTTGCCGTCCGCGGCAGACGGCAAAGGCCTTTGCCGTCCGCCATCCTTGCCTTTGCCGTCTGCCATGGCAGACGGCAAAGTAGCTGATTCCTGTAGTGTTCTGGGTTGCACTACCTGAGTGTTTGAAACTTATGAGCTTTGCAACTGATGCAGAGATTGATAGAAACATTCTTTCAAATAATCAAACATTCTTTCAAATAATCAAACATTCATAGATTCCACCATGCAAACATTCTTTCATACAAAGAGTTGTACAGAAAGTGGAAGGGATACATAGCTCATACTCTTATTCATAATTAAAATAACTACTAACAACTCTCAATCATAACGACCGAAGAAACGGCGCCACTTTGCTCTGGTAGAAGGGTGAGGAGCGATTACTGCCTGTGCCCTAGCCCACCTGATGATCTTCCCTGAGCTCTTGCGCCTGCCGCCAGGGACAAGAACTGTGAACTCATCTGAGTTGCACTTCTCCAAGATCTTCTCTGCCAGCCTCCTCTTGAACTCCAGCTCCCACTCTAGCTCCCAAGCTGATGGCATGGGCACCGTAGGGCCAGCCCTTTGCCTCCTCACATCCACTGCATGCACTGCCTCCTCTTCCTCATCTATCACCTCCCCAAGCTCTGGATCCATCTAGGGTTTCTAGAGGTGGGGTGTGGCGGCTGTGTTCCGGAGGGAGGAGGGTGGGTGGAGTAGGCTATTTATGAGCAGTGAAGGGTGGGTGGAGTAGGCCTAGGTTTGTAAATATAACTAGGCCACAAAGCCCAGGTACAAAGCACTAATAAACATAACTACCTTTTAAACATAAAAAAACACATAGCATAGTCCAGCAGTGCTTATCACTGACTCCATAACATAGCATAAGAGGTTCAAATACAGGCAGAACATTCATTACAACTTAGTTCATAACTTAGCATTAATGGTTCTAGTAGCATAAACTACAGTTCTTAACATTGGCATAGACATAGACTAGATTAGCTTCACATTCCCCAAAATGTACACCCCATATCTTCACATCAGATTGTTAGGCCACATACTTATAAAGGCCTTGGATGTACTTCACCATCTGCAGAACACACTTCATGAATCAAGGATGGCCTTGATTTTCTCAAGTTTCTCCTTGCTTGCATGCCCATCATTCAGCAGCTCATTCACCACATGCTCAAGCTTGGGCTTCTCTATCTTAAGCAAATCTCTCTCCTGTTCAACCTCCTTCTTTGCCTTCCTGGTATTCTTGATAATGTCAGCTTGACTCTGTAAAATGCACCTTTGTTCCTTGGCAAATTTGAGCTTCTCCATCTGAACCTCCAACCTAGCACTCTCTTCTACCTCTTTCTTCTTCTTCTCAAATTCTTCCTCCTCAACTGCCTTCTGGTAATCCATGTGGTCTACCCTACCATCCTGCCAATCAAACATCTTGGATACATCTTGGACAAGCTTTGTGTACTCAATGCACAACTTGTCATTTTCAGTCTTAAGCTTGGACAAATGCTTCTCATACTTCTGCTTATCAACTACCCTCCCACAATTCTGTTCATGGTACATGTCCCACAGCCTGGACAAGCAATTCTGAAGAATTGGATGCCAGGGCTTGTCAACCCACTCAGTAACACCACATTTAACACCTTCACTCTGCATTTGGAAATTGAAATATACATCACTAAGTGCACTCAATTTCATAACAACAAATCATATCAGACTAAGAAACTAAAGGTGAGGCTTAAGTAAACTGAATATGTTGTTTAATATAACTCAAACTATAACTAAAACCCAACCTGCTTGTACAAGTACATTCACAGATATATGCTTCCTATGCATAAGCATTTTTCATAGTAACCATATCCCTCAATACCTTAATACAAGGCATATTGCAGTTCATCCTAAATAATACAGTGTAGCTAGGTTCAGAAGAGCAACTTGTCAACATAATACTATGTGGGTTCAGAACAGCAACTTGTCACCCTTGTAAATACATGTGTGGGTTCAGAAGAAAATGATTCCAATTAAGGTACTATACCTGCTGCACTGGACAACCATAGAAACGCCTTCTAGTTAAGGTTCCTTCAAATGCCACACACTTAATTGGCATCATGTGGTGCATCATGCAGGTGGGTTCAGAAAGCTCCAGCTGGCCATAGAAAAGAGGCTCCACGGTGGTGTCAGGGGTCTCCTGCATGAACACATCAACAAAATCACCTTAGCTCACAGAACCAGACATAGATCACAAATTAATTCCCCAATCCAGCAAGAACCCTAACCCTAACCCTAGTTTTCAAGCATACATAAACATAGCTCAAACAGCAACCATAACCCTGCCTACTAAATAACAGTAACCAAAGCTTACCCTAACTCACCAAGATGAACACTAACCTAATCTAGCTCCTAGGTGAACCCTAACCCTAGCTCAGCAGATCGAAAAACTTACCCAAAGAGCCATGTCCATGCTTGTGATGTCGCACTCATCCTCTGAGCTCGTATCCCCGTCATTCCAGGAAGGCATGGGGAGCAGAGTGAGAGGGAGGGAGATGACTTAATGAGCGCACGAGCGGGTGAGGTCCGACCGCACCGGTCGGTCCGAGTAACGGCCGTTACCGGCCTCTCCGTCACGCGCGGCAATGACGTGGCCTGACAGGCGGGCCTGGTCCGTCAAAAAACGGTTTAAAACGCTAGCAACGGATGATTTGGGTTTTTTGAGACAGCCGACGAGAAAAGTGGTAGGTATCAGTCACAAACAAAAAAGTGATGGTTTTTTGAAACCCTAGCACGAAAAGTGGTAGTTTTATGCTATTTACTCGCTCTGCTCCGCATAATTTTGAAGTAACATGGCTCTTGTTCTTGAATATATTTCTCTACGTACATGATCCCTTACATTTGCACACGTCAACCACGGACATGTGATTTGTGTAAGTAAACACTAACTGGATATTGGGTGATTGTAATCAACCGGCCGGGTAGTAGATAAATTGGAGGCAGACCACGTTGGCTCCAACAGTCCAAGTCTTTGTTGGTACTTGTAACTATCGCCATGCCACTACTTTGCTCCTCTACCAGCATCAAGTGGGTGGGTCAACATGGGTCGACAATTTCTATTGCCATCGCAGTTTCGTACCAGTGACTCGATGACCAATCACTCGTGCGTGTGGGCCCAGCGCCAGCGGCGGTGAGGGCTATCGTGACGGCCATTACCACTGCATTTTAATATCGATGTATGCAAAGTACTCCATCTTATTTTTCTTTTGGGTATAGTAGTAGCAAACCTTGCACGGTTGAGGTGTTCACTGAGGTAACTTGTGCTTCTGAGCTGAAAGCGACGCCATTCTTTTCTCTTGCGGGCGAGCTGAAGGCGACGTCTACGCACGAAAATGGAAACGTACAGAAAACTGCCGCTGGTAACCACTTGCAAGTGAATAAGTAATAAGTCGCGCAGCAGCTTCAACCTACTTATCACAAACTGCAGAGATAACGCGCTGCATGTACGTACTGCAGACTTGCCAAACGCAACTATAGTGCCCTCATGTAAAACCCATGCACGTACGCATGAAAATAGTAAGTTTGGACAGGGATTCGGCAGAGTAGAACTCATGTAAAAAAGTGCAGCGTTTCATGTGAAAAAATTACGCCGGACACTGGTTAAACTGGCAGGTCCGAGACGGTGAACCTGTCCTCGTGTAACCTGCAACCACGATGGGTAATTTAGTGTTGGAATCGCTAATGGCTCCCACGCCATCTTCTCTTCTACTAAGATCCCACGCTCCGACGACCTTGCTGCGGCGCCATACTCTATAGCTCAACTTGTTTTTTTAACATAGTACAGACGCAAGTATTCGTACATACACGCATATACTCATCCCTATAAATGCACAATTTTCAGGAAGGGGAACGACACCAACAGACGGCGTCGCTGCTAGCACCGACGGAAGACGGGCATGATTTTTATCGGTAACATCGCACACCCCCATCTCTGCCCCACCGGATTGAGGCCACAGTCCATGATGGATCACTCTCAAGATGTCACGGAACGCCGACACCCCGCACAGGTGAAAGCACACAACCCTTCTTCCTCCCGTACGGCCAAGATCTCACAGCTCCGGATCATCCTCCACAGCCAGCACGGCCAAGGACCGCCCCACCGCCTGCAGCAGCCAACACACCAACTCCAGTTAGGCAGCAACACAGCGGCCGTGGCCCTGGGCCCGCCTGGATTCAGAACGAGCATCCATCTCCAACACCTGCTCCGACAACAGCATGATGCCTCCGCCGCACACCATCCACCTCAGCGGGATCATGCTGCCACCACCAAGAGGTCACCGCTGCACACCAGGGCGAGCGCTGCCACCAACCACTCCTACGTCGGCGTCACCAGGGCAGCAGCACGCTCCTGCACCTCCTCCGCGAGATCAGGGCGCGCTCCTCCCTGCTGCTTCGCTCTGGCTGTGCATGACCACACTAGGGAAACCAACCCGTGCCGCCTGCTGATGCTGCTCCACCGCGCGACGGTGATACGTCTCCATCGTATCTACTTTTCCAAACTCTTTTGCCCTTGTTTTGGACTCTAATTTGCATTATTTGAATGGAACTAACCCGGACTGACGTTATTTTCAGCAGAATTGCCTTGGTGTTATTTTTATGCAGAAATAAAAGTTTTCGGAATGACCTGAAAATTCATGAAGAATGTTTTTGGAATAAATGAAAAATATTGGCGAAAGAATCAACCAGAGGGGACCCACCAGCTGTCCATAAGGGTGGGGGCGCCCCTGCCTTGTGGGTCCCCTGGACCTCCACCGGCTTCAACCCCAACTCCATATATTCACGTTCGGGGAGAAAAAAACCAGAGAGAAGGATTCATCGCGTTTTACGATACGGAGCCGCCGTCACCCCCTGTTCTTCATTGGGAGGGTAGATCTGGAGTCCGTTCGGGGCTCCAGAGAGGGGAAATCGTCGCCATCATCATCACCAACCTTCCTCCATCACCAATTTCATGATGCTCACCGCCGTGCGTGAGTAATTCCATCATTGGCTTGCTGGACGGTGATGGGTTGGATGAGATTTATCATGTAATCGAGTTAGTTTTGTTAGGGTTTGATCCCTAGTATCCACTATGTTCTGAGATTGATGTTGCTATGACTTTGCTATGCTTAATGCTTGTCACTAGGGCCCGAGTGCCATGATTTCATATCTGAACCTATTATGTTTTCATGAATATATTTGTGTTCTTGATCCGATATTGCAAGTTGTAGACACCTATTACGAGTTATGATCCGCATACCCCAAGGTGACAATAATTGGGATTCTTTCCGGTGGTTATCGTAGTTTGAGGAGTTCATGTATTCACTAAGTGCTAATGCTTTATTCCGGTTCTCTATTAAAAGGGGCCTTAATATCCCTTAGTTTCCATTAGGACCCCGCTGCCACGGGAGGATAGGACAAAAGATGTCATGCAAGTTCTTTTTCATAAGCACGTATGACTATATACAGAATACATGCCTACATTATATTGTTGAATTGGAGCTAGTTCTGTGTCACCCTAGGTTATAACTGTTGCATGATGAATGCCATCCGACATAATTATCCATCGTTGATCCATTGCCTACGAGTTCGTTTCACATTCATCTTTGCTAAGTTACTTTTTCGTTGCCACTGTTACGATTGTTACAAAACTGCTACTGTTACTTTTGCCACCGTTACCGTTACTTCCATACTACTTTGGTACTAAATACTTTGCTGCAGATATTAAGTCTTTTAGGTGTGGTTGAATTGGCAACTCAGCTGCTAATACTTGAGAATATTCTTTGGCTCCCCTTCTGTCGAATCAATAAATTTGGGCTGAATACTCTACCCTCGAAAATGGTTGCGATCCCCTATGCTTGTGGGTTATCAAGACATTTTTCTGGCGCCGTTGCCGGGGAGCATAGCTCTATTCTCTGAGTCACTTGGGATTTATATCTGTTGATCACTATGACGAATTTGAAAGACAACAAAACCAAGATCTATCCCTCTACTACGAGGGGGGGTAATGAACTGACATCTAGCTCTGCACTTGATTCACCTTCTGTTTTGAGTAAACTTGCGACACCTACACCTAATATTGATTCTGATATGTCGCATGTTATTGATGATGCCACTTCTGCTATGCATGATGCTTATGATGATACTACTTCTTTGCTTGATAATACTGTGCCTCTATGTGAATTTCTTGATGAACAAATTGCTAGGGTTAGAGAGAATAAAATTACTGAAACTGATGATATTATTGAAACTGAAGATTACGATTCTCCCCCTAGATATGAATTGCCTAAGGTACCTGAGGGTTATATTATGGATGAAGAAACCGCTAGAGACTTTTTTGCTTGCAATGATAGAGATGATCTCAAGAAACTGTTAGCTAAGCTGAAAGAAAAATCTCTCAATGCTAGAATCTGATCCTAAGTTTGCTACTTCACCTATATTTTTACTGATAAGGATTATGAATTCTCTATCGATCCTGAGTTAATTACTTTGGTTGAATCTGATCCTTTTCATGGTTATGAATCTGAAACTGTTGTGGCACATCTTACTAAATTGAATGATATAGCCACCCTATTTGCTCATGAGAAAAAAATTCACTATTACTATATTCTTAAGTTGTTTCCTTTCTCATTAAAGGGTGATGCTAAGATATGGTTTAGTTCTCTTGCTCCTGGTTGTGTGTGTAGGCCCCAGGATATGATATTTTCCTGCTCATAAGAAACAAGCTGCTTTATAGGAAATATGTAACTTTGTTCAAATTGAAGAAGAGAGTCTCCCACAAGCTTGGGGGGGGGGGGGCTTCTCCAATTACTTAATGCGTTGCCTGATCATCCTCTCGAGAAAAATGAAATACGTGATATCTTTTATAATGGACTAACCAATGCTTCTAGGGACCACCTAGATAGTTGTGATGGTTGTGTTTTCAGGGAACAAATGGTTGGACAAGCTGAAGTGCTATTGAATAATATATTGAGCAATGATAATGATTGGACTCTTCCCGAACCACCTCCTAAGCCAACTCCGAAGAAAAGAGGTATCCTATTTCTCAGTCCCGAAGATATATATGCAAGAGGCGAAGAAATCTATGAAAGAAAAAGGTATTAAAGTTGAAGATGTTAATAATTTACCGCCTATTGAAGAGATACATGGTCTTAATATTCTGAAACAGGTCGTAGAGGTAAATTCTCTATAGATTTGATGAATGTGATATTCCTTATAATAAGTCTGCTAGTCAATGCTTGGATGAATTTGATAACTTCATTGTTAAACAAGATAACTTCTATGCGTATGTTAGTAGACAATTGAAGCGTAATGCTTATATGCTTGAACGCTTGGGTGATTATATGTGTAGAACTGTTAATGATCTTAATCTTATTAGTAAACATGCTTCTATGGTAAAAACTTAAGTAGAACAAGTACTTAAGGTGCAAGATGATTTGCTCAGTGAGATGAATAGTAAGAACAATGATCATGATGTTAGAGTTATGACTAGAGGTGGTAAAATGACTCAGGAACCTTTGTATCCTGAAGGTCATCCTAAGAGAATTGAGCAAGATTCTCAGAGAATTAATACTAATGCACCTAGTCCTTCTAATAAAAAGAAAAGGAAAACTGATAGGACTTTGCATCCTTCTGGTGAACCTTATAGACACACCTGAGAATCCCAATGATATTTCTATTTCTGATGCTGAGACACAATCTGGTAATGAGCATGAACCTAGTGATAATGTTAATGATGATGTTCATGATGATGGTCAACCTAGTAATGATAATGATGTGGAGATTGAGCTTGCTGTTGATTTTGATAACCCGCAATCTAAGAATCAACGTTATGATAAGAGAGACTTTGTTGCTAGGAAGCATGGTAAAGAAAGAGAACCATGGGTTCAGAAACCCATGCCCTTTACTCCTAAACCATCCGAGAAAAAGGATGATGGGGATTTTGAGCGCTTTGTTGAAATGCTTAGGCATGTCTTTTTGCGTATGCGCTTGACTGATATTCTGGAAATGTCTCCTTATGCCAAGTATATGAAAGATATTGTTACTAATAAAAGAAAGATACCAGAAGCTGAAATTTCCACCATGCTTGCTAATTATTCTTTTAAGGGTGGAATACTAAAGAAACTTGGAGATCCAGGAATTCCAACTATACCACGCTCCATTAAAAGAAACTATGTTAAAACTGCTTTATGTGATCTTGGAGCCGGTGTTAGTGTTATGACTTTCTCTTTATATCGTAGACTTGAATTGAATAAGTTGACACCTACTGAAATCTCTTTGCAAATGGCCGATAAATCAACTACTATACCCATCGGTATTTGTGAGGATGTGCCTGTTGTGGTTGCAAACGTTACTATCTTAACGGACTTTGTTATTCTTCATATTCCAGAGGACGACAGTATGTCGATCTGTTGGGAGTCGTTGCATAGAAAACAATTTTTTTCCTACGCACACGCAATGATCTATCCATGGAGATGCATAGCAACGAGGGGAGAGTGTGTCTATGTACCCTCATAGACCATAAGCGGAAGCGTTTCACAACGCGGTTGATGTAGTCGAACTTCTTCGCGCTTCAACCGATCAAGTATCGAACGCACGACACCTCCGCGTTCTGCAGACGTTCAGCTCGGTGATGTTCGTCGCCTTCTTTATCCAGCAAGACGTTGAGGTAGTAGTTGAGTTCCATCAGCACGACGGCTTGGTGACGGTGATGGTGTAGTGATCCTCGCAGGGCTTCGCCTAAGCACTACGAAAATATGACCGGGAGAGTAAACGGTGGAGGGTGGCGCCGCACACGGCTAAACAATTGTCTGGGGTGTGCTTGGCGCCCCCTCCTCATATATATAGGTGGGAGGGAGAGGGGAGAGGCCAAGGGGCGCCCCAAGTAGGTCCAAATCCTACTTGGGTTCCTGCCCTTGGCCACGCCCCTGCCATATTTGTCGGAGGGGGAAGGAAAGAGGGGGGAGAGGGAAGGAAGTGGGAATCCTAATCCACATTTACCTTTCCCTTCTCCCCTTTCCTTATCCTCCTTAGGCCGGCCCATATGGGGGGCGCACCAACCCCTTGTGGCTGGTGTGTTTCCCCTCTTGGCCCGTAAGGCCCATATCTTCTGCCGGGGGTGTCCGGAACTCCTTCCGGTGACCCGATAAGTACCCGTTCCCCCCCGAAACACTTCCAGTGTCCAAATACCATCGTACTATATATGAATATTTACCTCTCGACCGTTTCGAGACTCCTCGTCATGTCCGTGATCTCATCCGGGACTGCAAACAACATTCGGTTACCAAATCACATAACTCATATAATACTATATCGTCATCGAACGTTAAGCGTGCGGACCCTACGGGTTCAAGAACTATGTAGACATGACCGAGGCACCTCTCCGGTCAATAACCAATAGTGGAACCTGGATGCCCATATTGGCTCCTACATATTCTACGAACAGCTTTATCGGTCGAACCGTTATGACAACATATGTAATTCCCTTTGTCCATCGGTATGTTACTTGCCCGACATTTGATCATCGGTATCTTCGTACCTAGTTCAATCTCGTTACCGACAAGTCTCTTTACTCATTCCGTAATACATCACCTCGTGACTAACTCCTTAATAATTTGTTTGCAAGCTTATGTTGTGTATTATCGAGAGGGCCCAGAGATACCTCTCCGATACTCGGAGTGACAAATCCTAATTTTGATCTATGCCAACTCAACAAACACCTTCAGAGATACCTGTAGAGCATCTTTATAATCACCCAGTTACGTTGTGACGTTTGATAGCACACAAGGCATTCCTCCGGTATCCGGGAGTTGCATAATCTCATAGTCGAAGGAATATGTATTTGACATGAAGAAAGCAATAGCAATAAAACTGAACGATCATTATGCTAAGCTAACGGATGGGTCTTGTCCATCACATCATTCTCCTAATAATGCGATCCGGTTATCAAATGACAACTCATGTCCATGGTTAGGAAACCTTAACCAACTTTGATCAACGAGCTAGTCTAGTAGAGGCTCACTAGGGACATGGTGTTTGTTTATGTATTCACAGATGTATTAAGGTTTCCGATCAATACAATTCTCGCATGAATAATAAACCTTTATCATGAATAAGGAAATACAAATAACAAATTTATTATTGCCTCTAGGGCATATTTCCTTCAGTCTCCCACTTGCACTAGAGTCAATAATCTAGTTCACATCGCCATGTCATTAACACCTATAGTTCACATCGCCATGTGATTAATACCCAAAGAGTACTGTATGATCATGTTTTGCTTGTGAGAGAGGTTTAGTCGGCGAGTCTGCCACATTCAGATCCTTATGTATTTTGCAAGTTTCTATGTCTACAATGCTCTGCATGGAGCTACTCTAGCTAATTGCTCCCACTTTCAATATGTATCCAGATTGAGACTAAGAGTCATCTAAATCGGTATTCAAAGCTTGCATCGACGTAACCCTTTACGACGAACTCTTTATCACTTCCATAACTGAGAAATATTTCCTTAGTCCTCTTAGGTAACTACGGATAATTTTGACCGTTGTCCAGTGATCTACTCCTGGATCACTATTGTACCCTCTTGCCAAACTCATGGCAAGGCACACATCAAGTCTGGTACACATCATATACATGATAGAACCTATGGCTGAGGCATAGGGAATGACTTCCATTTTCTCTCTATCTTCTGAAGTGGTCGGGCTTTGAGTCTGACTCAATTTCATACCTTGTAACACAGGCAAGAACACTTTCTTTGACTGATCCATTTTGAACTTCTTCAAAACTTTGTTAAGGTATGTGCTTTGTGAAAGTCCTATTAAGCGTCTTGATCTATCTCTATAGATCTTGATGCCCAATATGTAAGCAGCTTCACCGAGGTCTTTCATTGAAAAACTTTTATTCGAGTGTCCTTTTATGCTATCCAGAAATTCTATATCATTTCCAATCAACAATATGTCATCTACATATAATATTTTAGAAATGCTACAAAGCTCCCAGTCACTTTCTTGTAAATACAGGCTTCACTGAAAGTCTGTATAAAACCATATGCTTTGATCACCTCACCAAAGTGTATATTCCAACTCCGAGATGCTTGCACCAGTCCATAGATGGATCACTGGAGCTTGCACACTTTGTTAGCACCTTTAGGATCGACAAAACCTTCTGGTTGCATCATATACAACTCTTCTTTAAGAAATCCATCAAGGAATGTAGTTTTGTCGTCCATTTGCCAAATTTTATAATCATAAAATTTGGCAATTGGTAACATCATTTGGACTGACTTAAGCATCGCTACGGGTGAGAAGGTCTCATCGTAGTCAACCCCTGGAACTTGTCGAAAACCTTTCGCGACAAGTCAAGCTTTGTAGATGGTGACATTACCATCAGCGTCAGTCTTCTTCTTCAAGATCCATTTATTCTAATTGCTTGCCAATCATAGGCAAGTCCACCAAAGTCCATACTTTGTTCTCATACATGGATCCTATCTCAGATTTCATGGCCTCAAGCCATTTATCGGAATCTGGGCTCATCATAGCTTCTTCATAGTTCGTAGGTTCACGATGGTCTAGTAACATGACTTCCAGGACAGGATTACCGTACCACGCTGGTGCAGAACGTGCTCTGTTTGACTCACGAGGTCCAGTAGTAACTTGATCTGAAGTTTCATGATCATCATCATTAGCTTCCTCTCTAGTTGGTGTAGGCATCATGGGAACGGATTTCTCTGATGTGCTACTTTCCAAATTGAGAGAAGGTATAATTACCTCATCAAGTTCTACTTTCCTCTCACTCACTTCTTTCGAGAGAAACTCCTTCTCTAGAAATGTTCCATTCTTGGCAACAAAGATCTTGCCTTCGAATCTGTGGTAGAAGGTGTACCCAATTGTTTCCTTAGGTGTC
Source organism: Triticum aestivum (assembly GCF_018294505.1). NCBI lineage: Eukaryota > Viridiplantae > Streptophyta > Magnoliopsida > Poales > Poaceae > Triticum > Triticum aestivum. Next base: position 608,483,947 of record NC_057799.1, read on the forward strand.
CTATGAAGACGCACTTCTCCGATTTGGGTTCGAGCTTATTAGGTTGAAGCCTTTTGACATAAGTGTCGCAACCCCAAACTTTAAAAGATGATAGCTTAGGTTTCTTGCTAAACCACAGTTCATATGGTGTCGTGTCAACGGATTTAGATGGTGCCCTATTTAACGTGAATGCAGCTATCTTGGTGCATATCATGCCTAGGACTGAGCTTGCACACATGGTGCATAACATGCCTAGGACTGAGGTAAGTGCGTACCTAATGAGGTTCCACGTGCCATATATTTGCTAAATAACAGTCATGACTTTGTTTATGCATAATTTAAAGGATCCAGAGCATCTCAGGAACCGACTCATGATCCAGATGCTGATGGTCAAGGAGAATGAAGCAAATGATAACATTCCAGAGCAAGTTAGAGCAGCATTGAGATTTATTACTGGCTAAGGAGGGACTGCTGCATCGCTAAATTCCACAAAATAAAGTGATGTTGAGATGATCGTTAGCGAATAAATGTATGATGGCATCAGATAATTAGATGACATATTGTCTTATATTTTTGGAGTTGAATGAGTCATTTATGTTGGCACCCACTAGCTTTGTTTTCGCTACGACATTGTCTGCTTCTGTTGGTTATAACTATTTATCGTGTCTAATATGTAAATTTAACGGTTGTCACGGGCTTGTTTGGACCAGGTTTGGTTCACTAGGTGAACCTGGGTACTTTTGGAATGGGCCATGGCAGGTTCTCAAGGTACTCATAGACCGGCAGGTGATGTTTTCAGACATTCCGTGCCTCCTATCATATACTAATCTTTATCGTATAACTGCATCCATACACGCGCTTCTATACTATACGAGGTTTACTTCGTCGGAAATAATCACATTCCAGCTAGCGAATAGTCAACAATGAAATGATGGTTACAGGGCACGTACCGTCCATTGCTGTTAATCTTCAAGTTCTCCTTGATCTTCCTCTCTCCCCATGTTCTACTATGATCCAAAATTATGTTCATGCTCATGATGTTTCTTACAGCACGCTGAGCAAGTTTAACGTGTTCCTGCATAGAGTAACCAAGTTGAATTCAAATGGGTTTTCTTATTGACTACATAAAGTAGAAGACTGTACACGCACGGGCCTTAAACAGAATACTTTACCAACATAGAAGACAAATTATTAGGCGGAAGAAGAGTTTTACTATTAAGTTACTCTAATGGAGTCACATTTTTTCGAATTTAAGATGATTTACAAAACTTTGTGTTCTATGTATGAACTTTCTTATTGACTTTATATACTACTACTATTGGAAGTGAGAACTTCCTCTACAAAGAATAGCCAAAATTTGTCAAAATGTGCCGTCTTGACTACACATTACAGAAGTACAAGAGTGTAACATTATTTTGGCCAAAGAGATAAGTTACAGAAAAGGCCAAAATTAGTTATTTTCATGTGAGAAAAGAAGTGAACAAAAAATCATTATTATTTAACCTATACATGTGAGAAAAGGCCAAAGAGACATGTCAGTGTGCACGGCATGAATTTGTTATTGCAATCAATGAGAAGTTCATTATCTAAATAATACACTAATTTAATTCTTTAGCAAGTTTGGATCTTTTACATCTTGTCTAATTTATTAGTAGATGTGCATTTGATCACAAAAGGAAAGAGATCTGCACCATACGGCAATATATGGTAGGGCTGGAATATGCCATGATCTGCTACCCAGTTGTCCTTCACACCCACACCATTGTACTCACTGTCAAATACATGAAACCAAATCACCACCCTTGGTAACCACATTACCATAGAGCATGTTAAATCCTACTAAGGTAGCTACAAATGTCAGAACTCAAAAGGCTCAAAGCAACACATGAAAAGAACAATGAACTAACTGGAAGTTTTCTTTCCCACAAACTATCCACATGTTACGCTACAACAGCATGTCTAGCTAGGAGAACAAGTGGAGTTTGGGAGTAGAACCCTAACCTGGTATCGAGAGCATATCTGAAGCAGCCTGCCGCGTTGGCAAATTCCTTCTCATTGATATCCTTGCACCCCTTATCAAACAACACCTGCACCCTGAACATTTAAATAAGATGGAGCCTGAACATTAAACTTAGTAGTGACAATCTATATTATTCTCTTAATGCCAACACATGACAAAACTGAAAGATACTAAAGTGACACATGCTCGAATTTTTAAATCAGATGACTGTCGGAAATAAGCCAACCCAAAAAAGTAAATAAACATCAAGTGTTGAAAGATAATGGTGGATCCTAAGGCCATTCATTTAGTTTGGATGTTGAGGACATTGCATAGGGAGCTCGGTTTTACAAAAGTACATTCATACAGTAGGCTAAGAACCCATTGAGCAAATGAACACACACCTCTTATTTTAGCATGAGAATACCCCATAGGAAGCCCTTGACCGTGTCCTTTCGGCCACACAAGCATCTTCGTGCCACCACATTAATTTTTTTCTAAAACTGCACACAAAATCCTAAACCAAGTCAGAAACCCTAGAAATATCATAAGCAAGAAAACTATCGGTAATTGCTACAAAACTATAAGGGTCATGAACATGACATGCTCAAAAGACCTTAAGCCCAGATCGAGGTAGTCCATCGATGCAATTGGAAAAAACATCACACTTATCCTAGACTCAATTAGTAAACAATATGCTTAATAGTAATCAAAGAAACCATCAACATGATTTTGAACTTATTCCCGAATTACAAATATATATATATAAATTGTACAATGTCCCTAGCTTATTTATGTTTGTTCCATACAACATGTCAGAAAGTATAGAAAATAAAAACTACTTCGAGTAGCTTATTTGTGTTTGTTTCTTTTCTTTTAATCCTGGGCCATGAATAGATGAGGACATTAACAGAAGTGCCAGGTGCATATAAGTTCAGAGGACACTTTGCTCAATTTATATGCATGGTGCACCAGCAAAGTGCTTCTACAAGTACTCATGTTAGTTCAGAACTACAACTACCCCTACTGCAAACAAAATTCATAAATTTTCAGTGCATCTCCTGCAAACAAGATCCAAAAGGGTGCTCCATGTAATCCTAGAGTACTCTTTCTTTGAAGTTCAGTGCAACATATGGAAAACAAAATTTATTAAAGTTCTAGCAACTACTCCTACTGCAAAAACAATTGATAGTGAGCTAAGGATGCAGAGATGATGCCACAGCTTAAGGATTCAGTTGCTTACCATCAGCTAAGCGGGATCCGTGCGAGGTAGTGGTTGCTGAGAGGATGTTGATGCCGAGGTCACCGGGGGCGTTCCGGTTTCTTGGCTTGGTGCAGCAGCGGGAGGCGGGCAACGACGGCGCGTGCTTCTAGCTGGATGAGAGTGACGTCGTGCGGCCGGCTGGCGGGAGCGGTGGGGATGTGGACGGGTGGTCAGCCACGCCGGTGTTGAGGTGGCTGTGTCCCCGCGGCGCGTCGGTCGGCGCACGCCGTGCCGAGTGCTTGTATCTGTCATCCCTCCTTGCCGAGGGCGGCGGCGTCGGGAAGCAGTCGTCGTCCTGGCCGTGCATGTGAGGTCGGGTCATGGCGCCGTGACACATCAGAACAGACGAACGAGATCAGGGAAGGAAAGAATGGAAGAAGAGGAGGAGGGGGCGGATCGGAGCGGCGTGCGTTGAATGGTTTTGTAAAGCAGGGGGAGGGGCGTACCGGAGCTGCTGCGTTGCAGATCGAGCCGCCGCGCTTCGGTTCCACCTGTGACCTCGCCGGAGAGGAGTGCCGCCGCGAATCCGACCGGAACGGATCGAGCACCCGCACTTGCGCCAGGAAGCGCGATGCGTCCGTCCCGGTTGGTCGCGCCGCACACAGCACGCAGCCCCAATCCCCGTCGATTCATGGGACGGATGCGGTGGTCGGCGGGCGGAGTCGTGCGGCTGCCGGCTCGTCGACGCGGACGGCGATGCAGCGGGGGGAGGGGAAAGGGCGAGAGGGGTTGAGTGAGTGAGTTGAGAGGAGAGGAGAGAGTGTGGATTTTTTTTGAGCATCGAGAGTGTGGATAAGGTGATGCCGCGTCGCTCCTGTGGATCGCTCGTGCCGCACGAGAGGCCAGCGTGCCAGGTAGGCCGTCGTGCCGGTACGTGAGGCTGTTGTGTCGTGCCTAGCCGGCCCATTTGGCCACGTATAGTTTTTTTGTAATTAGTTTTTATACCTCACAAAATAACATAGATATTTATAGTACACATACCTCACAAAAGAAATAGAATTGTGTGTGTGTGTATATATATATATATAACATGGTTCATAAAAATAATTATTTTTATACTACTTACATATACTAAGGGTATCATAAAAAAAATTGAGAGAAAAAACAAATATACTTGGTTAATGTTGGTTTGTTTGCATGTTTTTTTATTTTGTTGGACTATTTTCCATAGCCTATATAATTAATTTAAAATAATTTAAGCAATTTCAGATGACTACATATTTATATATGAACATTATAGTTTGTTGTTTTCAACGAATTGTTGTGTTAGTAAAATGATTTATGCAACATATTTTTCTAATAAAATCAAATGCTTTTTTTATTACAGAGAAAATAGTTGTGTTAGTTTCACATTTAGTTTTATTATATATTATATATGATTATACGATGCAATAAATTTGAGCATAGATATAAATTGATGGGTTCTGACATACGCACTGATGTAACGATGACAGACGTGCATATAGCTAACCTTCCTCTGTATGTATATTATAGATGATAATACGGAAGGTCTATTTCTATATTTTTGTTTTTTTCAGAATATAGGAGACATGGATATGGACTTTGGGGATGCACAGAAAGAATCCATTGAGGGTTCAGATGCGACGTCGCTGAAAGGGGACAAAAATTCACCGAGTTTTTTACAATATAATAATGTCGAAGAGGTGATATCTCATTTTATGCTCTAGTGGAACAGTAAAGAATTGGCCAAGCCGGTTTGCGCGGTGAGTATTGTCTGTTGCATGTTCTAAGACCTTTGGCATGAAATTTTCATACTAACTACATATATTGTTTGTGCAGGACGGGTATGAATTGAGGAAGCAGTTTTTATTATACTGTACTTGCTAAAACATCGTGGGAATGAAGCTAAAGGCAACTTTCCGGATATTGTGAAAGAATTTATTAAGCGCACCATCTAGATATTTATAGTTTTGTAATAGATGTTAAGGTCAAACATCGCTCAGTTTGTTACATGGACATGTAGTGATTTTTTTCTTTTTGTTATCATTTTACATTGCAAAAACGGAGGAAGTACTTAAATAATTGTATTTGTGTTATATTGTTTATACGTGTGATATTTAACATGTAACTCGTGCAAACTATTTCAAGAGCCCGTGGTAACGCACAGGCAGTCTGCTAGTATTGATATAGATATAGATATATAAAACTAATCACCCCCTGATTTTTCGGGGGGTGGGCATGGGCCTCTTTCTAATCCAATCCAATTAATCCAGATCAACTAGTACGTAACTTTACATAAAGAATTTACGTAGGTGTAGCAAAGCTCAATAAAAATCATCATCTCATTGATGAAAATTATGGCTATATCCAGTACATGGCGGTTTATAAGGGATGGTTGCCAAAAAGGACAACCGACAAAGCATTGATTAATTATATAATTACTACATATTAATTATTACTAACAGTGGCCAGGCAACCAACAGGAAGTGATTCAGCCGGCGCTTCAGTAGTCCACTCCGGGAGTCTCGCGGGATGCGGACGCCGGGCTAGCGGCTGGCATGCAGGACACACGTCCCAGTCAGGATATGGACGTGAGTTGCATGCACACTTGCGTAGTGACCAACTCATGGAGTTTCGTGCTAGGCTCTAAACCCGATAGTCATGCTTTCTTGGCAGGACGAGTCCTCCAGACACTCCGCAGCGCTTTGAGCTCCAGTCCGCTAGCAGAAGCAGGGTTTTACATTGCAGGCCGCCGTCCCGCCCCCCCTCGCCATGCCTCCTGCTCGCCAGACCACCAAGGTCCCTCAACACTCTTGCGTTGCACTGTTTCCACAAACGCCAGCAGATGAGAGTCAAATCCTCGCCGGATGTTAAGTTTCTTCCCAAACTCTCACCAATCTGCCATGGACGAGGCGGACTCTGTGCGGTCCATCCAGACTCAGACATAAACATATAAGATTTCTAGGAGATGTTTACTAATGCGGCCGCGAGTGAAGCTCGGTTGTAAATACATAAATGGGCATCATATATTATGTTTGGTACCTCCAATATCCTACTAAAATCCTACTGAAGAAGCAGTGAGTCTTTTGACATTCTTATCATGATTGCTCCTTCCTCCAAGAGCTTTGCAGGCTATTAAATAGTGACATGCTTCATGCGGTCACACAAATTTTCACTCATTTTGGCATCACACGTTTTAGAAGGTGTCGCACAAAATGGGGTGCAAACGCATTCTCGTGAAGATTTTGTTGTTCTAGTTTAGTCATAGTATCAAATAAGTGATAAACTGATGATCCATTTCCAAATAAGTAATCTCCAATTATGAACCTTTCTCACGTTTTAGCAAAGTGATATTAAAGCGTGCACCAATTAATAGTTTAAGCTTTTATATGTAACAAACTAGAGGGTGTTGCACAAATTTGTGTGG